>NC_037336.1:46959960-47265960 GCF_002263795.3 Bos taurus
GCACAGTCAGCTCCTGGTCTTGTTTTTGCTGACTGTATAGAGTTTCTCCACCTTTGGCTGCAAAGAATATAATCAATCTGATTTTAGTTTTGGCCATCTGGTGATGTCCATGTGTAGAATCTTCTCTTGTGTTGTTGGAAGAGGGTGTTTGCTATGACCAGTGTGTTCTCTTGGCAAAACTCTATTAGCCTTTGCCTTGCTTCATTCTGTACTCCATGGCCAAATTTGCCTATTACTCCAGGTTTTTCCTGACTTCCTACTTTTGCATTCCAGAGACTGAGACAGAACTGTGTTTGAGCATCTCCTGTGGAGGTATGGGTCAGCGGTGGTCTGCCTCAGGGACAGGGGCTCTGGGCACAGCAGGCTTGGATATGGCATAAATCCTCTTGGAGGATGTCACCATTAACCCCACCACAGAGCTGCCAGAACTTACACAGGACTGGGAAACAGTCTCTTGGAGGGCACAACAGAACCTTGTGGACCAGGACCCAGGAGAAAGTAGCAGTGATCCCACAGGAGACTATCTCAGACTTGCCTGTGGGTGTCCAGGAGTCTCCAGTGAAGGCATGAGTTGGTGGCAGCCTGCTTCAGGGTTGGGGGCACTGAGTGTGATCCCATGCATGGGATCTTTAGAGGGAAGTCACCATTATCTTCATTACTTCCACCATAGTTTGGCCCCTGGTAAATAGCAGGGAGATAACACACCTCCACCCATCAACAGAAAATTGTATTAAAGATTTACTGAGAATGGCCCTGCCCATTAGAACAAGACCCAGTTTCCCCCTCAGTCTGTCCCTTCCATCGGGAAACTTCCATAAGCCTCTTATCCTTTTCCAGCAGAGGGCAGACAGACTAAAAACCACAATCACAGAAAACTAGCCAATCTAATCACTTGGACCACAATCTTGTCTAACTCAATGAAACTATGAGCCATACTGTGTAGGGCCATCCAATATGGATGGGTCATGGTGGAGAGTTCTGACAAAATGTGGTCCACTGGAGAAGGGAATGGCAAACCACTTCAATATTCCTGCCTTGAGAACCCCATGAACAGTATGAAAAGGCAAAAAGATAGGCCACTGAAAGATGAACTCCCCAGGTCAGTAGGTCCCCAATATGCTACTGGAGATTAGTGGAGAAATAACTCCAGAAAGAATGAAGAGACAGAGCCAAAGGAAAAGCAACACCCAGTTGTGGATGTGACTGATGATGGAAGTAATGTCTGATGCTGTAAAGAGCAATATTGCATAGGAACCTGGAATGTTAGGTTCATCAAGGCAAATTGGAACTGGTCAAATAGGAGATGGCAAGAGTGAACGTTGACATTTTAGGGATCAGTGAACTAAAATGGACTGGCATTGGTGAAATTAACTGAGATGACCATTATATCTACTACTGTGGGCAAGAATCCCTTAGAAGAAATGGAGTAGCCAACATAGTCAGCAAAAGAGTCCAAAATGCAGTACTTAGATACAGTCTGAAAATGACAGAATGATCTCTGTTCGTTTCCAAGGCAAATCATTCAATATCACAGTAATCCAAATCTATGCCCCCACCAGTAATGCTGAAGAAGCTGAAGTTGAAAGGTTCTATGAAGACCTACAAGACCTTCTAGAACTAACACCCACTGAAGAATAAGAGTAGGCTGGTTTATATATATTTTTTCTTTTGAAATAAATAAATATACTAAGGAAAACCAACCAAATAACTACCCAGTAGACTATGTGGTTTTACAGGAGAAGTTAAAAACAGAGACAGTTGGAAATGAAATCAAGTGAAAATAGGTGGTCAATAAATCCCTGATGCTGGGCTTCCATAAAGAAATCCCTCTCCCTTAAATCACTTCAAATCATTAACAATCTCCTGGGACCAATGTCTATAAGAGGCCTTCCTTCTGTGGGGCTTGGTTGTATTGCCTGAACTTTGGCCAGGTGCTGAGATTTCCATTTGCTTTATACCTAGGTTTTTATTATAAAATCCCATTACTAGACTGCATAAGCCTCTGTTTTTTAAAAACTAAAACAACAAAGCAAAACTTCCCTTCCTTTCTTTCTCCACAAATTGAATCTAAAAGCCATCAGAGTATTTTCCATGTCCATGAGGGGTGGGCCTGGGGCACAGATTATAAAGAACAATGCTCCTAATATTACAAGAAAAGTCAGACAAACTGTAAGTTCATTATGTTTCCTGTTCATATTCTAATATTGAGGTCCCAGGGCAACTGCCCAAAGGCCAATGAAAGATAATTGCCTGCAGGGAATACTAGACATGAGCCTTGAATTTGTTGGGGAAAATAATTAAAAACAAAATCATCCTCAAACTCAGAAACCTTTCCACAAAGGTAGAAAGGAAGAAGACAATTTTATTATTGAAAGAGGATTATGCCAGAATGTGATGTGCCTAACAGGCAATCCACTAAGAGGCTGCAAAATAGAAAGGAAACTCACTATTTTATAAAGTCAAGTAGATACAACCCATTATACAGATGTATTCAAAATAATTAGTAGCTCTAGAATTGGAAGAGGGCTTGGAAGTCAGGCTGGAACTATTTTAAAACCAAAATCAAGATGTCTCAGGATGATTCTCTTCAAACTATGAGAATATGTTTGTGTTTTATTTCATTAAACATAAAGACACTTTAATTTTTCCAATGGTCATGTATGGATGTGAGAGTTGGACTGTGAAGAAAGCTGAGTGCTGAAGAATTGATGCTTTTTAACTGTGGTGTTGGAGAAGACTCTTGAGAGTCCCTTGGACTGCAAGGAGATCCAAACAGTCCATTCTAAAGGAGATCAGCCCTGGGTGTTCTTTGGAAGGAATGATGCTAAAGCTGAAACTCCAGTACTTTGGCCACCTCATGTGAAGAGTTGATTCATTGGAAAAGATTCTGATGTTGGGAGGAATTGGGGGCAGGAGGAAAAGAGGATGACAGAGGATGAGATGGCTGGATGACATCACCGACTTGATGGACATGAGTTTGAGTGAACTCTGGGTGTTGGTGATGGACAGGGAGGCCTGGCATGCTGCAATTCATGGGGTCACAAAGAGTCGGATACGACTGAGAGACTGAACTGAATAAACTAAAGGTAACTTTATCTTTCTAATGGATATCTTCAATAAAAAAGATAGCGCCTACCCTCTTAATTTACATCTAAGGCAGTCTAAAATAGGTAGGTGAATGACTGTTCTCTAACTAAAGTTGGACATCTAGCCATACTCACCAAAGTTGGAAAAAAGATTATATTGCACTGAAATCTAGGGAAGAACATAAAATGAATAAACCTTGAAATAAAAAGAAACACTTAAAAAAAGGTAAATAATAACCAATCAGTCCGCAAGTATAGAACACGAAGCACTATTTATCATACATAGTTCATCCTAAATTCACTTGGTACTTGATAATATATACTAGCTAATTGGCTTCATTCAAAGGAAAAAATAAACATCTCATGTCTTTATGACTGGGAGTAGTTTTGAAACTTAAATGAGGCACTCTGTGAATTTAGGATCCAACTCTCCCACAGCAACTGGGAGATATATTGGAAAAGATCTTGAAGATGGGAAAGATTGAGGGCAGGAGGGGAAGGGCATGACAGAGGATGAGATGGTTGTATGGCATCATCAACTCAATGGACATGGGTTTGAGCAAACTCTGGGAGACAGTGAAAGACAGGGAAGCCTGGTGTGCTGTAGTCCATGGGGTGGCAAAGAGTTGGACATGACTGAGCAACTGAACAACAATGACCAGTATTCTTGCCTGAAAAATTCCCTGGACAGAGGAGCCTGGCAGGTTACAGTCCAATGGGTCACGAAGGGTTGGGCATGACTGAGCTACTAAGCTTGCACAGTAGCACAGTAGTGCTGAGGACAGCTGCTGCTGCTAAGTCGCTTCAGTTGTGTCCGACTCTGTGGGACCCCATAGACGGACAGGCTCCCCTGTCCCTGGGATTCTCCAGGCAAGAACACTGGAGTGGGTTGCCATTTCCTGCTCCAATGCATGAAAGTGAAAAGTGAAAGTGAAGTCGCTCAGTTGTGTCCTACTCTTAGCGACCCCATGGAGTGCAGCCTACCAGTCTCCTCCATCCATGGGATTTTCCAGGCAAGAGTACTGGAGTGGGTTGCCATTGCCTTCTCTGGCTGAAGACAGCTATCACATCTCAAATCCAATATCACATCTCAAATTCAATTCAGCTATTAATTGGATTAACTTAACCCCTGAAATTAAGTACTAGCTGAAGAAATGACATGTCTATTTCAAGGCAAGAAATATATTTATTGCAGTCTTTACTGTCCTACATAAGATGCTTGACTTAAAACAAAAAATCATACATATATGAAAAACAAGTAAAACATATTTGTAGAGACAAATAAATCACTTAAATCAATTCAGATATGAAACAGACATTGAAATAATCATACACGAAATTTAAAATAGCTTTTATTTATATGTTTAAACTGCTGTCAAATGCTCTATCCCTGAATAAATGGTGCTGGGAGAACTGCACAGCTATGTGTAAAAGAATGAGATAATGAACTTAGAACACCATATGTTGTTCTGTGCTTAGTTGCTCAGTCCTGGCCGACTCTTTGCAACCCCATGGACTATAGCCCACCAGGCT
The DNA here is from genome assembly GCF_002263795.3 of Bos taurus. Classification (NCBI taxonomy): domain Eukaryota; kingdom Metazoa; phylum Chordata; class Mammalia; order Artiodactyla; family Bovidae; genus Bos; species Bos taurus. The sequence continues at coordinate 46,964,580 of NC_037336.1, forward strand.
CCTCTGTCCATGGGGATTCTCCAGGCAAGAATACTGGAGTAGGTTGCCATGCACTCCTCCACGGAATCTTCCCAGTCCAGGGATCCAACCCAGGTCTCCCACATTTCAGGCAGATTCTTTACCAGCTGAGCCATCAGGGAAGCCCAAAAATACCGGAGTGGGTAGCTTATCACTTCTCCAGGGGATCTTCCTAACCCAGGAATCAAACCAGGGTCTCTTGCAGTGCAGACGGATTCTTTACCAGCTAAACTACCAGGGAAGCCCTCCTAAAACCATACACAAAAATAAACTCAAAATAGATTAAAGACCTAAACATAAGACCAGAAGCTATAAAACCCTTAAAGGAAAACATAGGTAGAACATTCTTTGACATGCTGCTGCTGCTAAGTCACTTCAGTCGTGTCCAACTCTGTGTGATCCCATAGATGGCAGCCGCCTGGCCGCCCCCGTCCCTGGTATTCTCCAGGCAAGAACACTGGAGTGGGTTGCTATTTCCTCCTCCAATGCATGAAAGTGAAAAGTGAAACTGAAGTCGCTCAGTTGTGTCCGACTCTTAGCGACCCCATGGACTGCAGCCTACCAGGCTCCTCTGTCCATGAGATTTTCCAGGCAAAGTACTGGAGTGGGGTGCCATTGCCTTCTCCATTCTTTGACATAAATGACAGTAAGATCCTCTATGACCCACCTCCTAGAGTAACGGAAATAAAAATAAACAAATGGGACTTAATTAAACTTTAAAGCTTTTGTATAGGAAAGGAAATTATAAAGGTGAAAAGACAACCTTCAGAATGTGAGAAAACAATAGGAAATGAAACAATGACAAAGGACTAATCTCAAAAATATACAAGCAGCTCAAATAGCTCAGTACAAGAAAAACAAACAACCTAATCAAAAAGTGGGCAAAAGACCTAAACAGACATTTCTCCAAAGAAGAGATACAGATGGCTAATAAACACATGAAAAGAAGCTCAACATCCCTTAGTATTCAGTTCAGTTCAGTTCAGTCTCTCAGTCGTGTCCGACTCTTTGTGACCCCATGAATCGCAGCATGTCAGGCCTCCATGTCCATCACCAACTCCCAGAGTTCACTCAGACTCACATCCATCGAGTCAGTGATGCCATCCAGCCATCTCATCCTCTGTTGTCCCCTTCTCCTCCTGCCCCTGATCCCTCCCAGCATCAGAGTCTTTTCCAACGAGTCAACTCTTCACATGAGGTGGCCAAAGTATTAGAGAAATGCAAATCAAAACTCCAATGAGGTATCACCCTACTCCCAGTCAGAATGGCCATCATCCAAAAACCTACAAACAATAAATGCTGGAGAAGGTGTGGAGGAAAGGGAGCCCTCTTGAACTATTGGGGAAATGTAAATCAATACAACCATTATGGAGAACAGTATGGAGATTCCTTAAAACCTAGGAATAAAATTACCATAAACCAGTTCATTCTGAAAGAGATCAGCCTTGGGATTTTTTTGGAAGGAATGATGCTAAAGCTGAAACTCCAGTACTTTGGCCACCTCATGCAAAGAGTTGACTCATTGGAAAAGACACTGATGCTGGGAGGGATTGGGGGCAGGAGGAGAAGGGGACGACAGAGGATGAGATGGCTGGATGGCATCACTGACTCAATGGGCGTGAGTCTGAGTGAACTCTGGGAGCTGGTGATAGACAGGGGGCCTGGCGTGCTGCGATTCATGGGATTGCAAAGAGTCGGACATGACTGATCGACTGAACTGAACTGAACTGATGACCCAGTGATCCCACTATTGGGCATATACCCTGAGGAAACCATAATTGAAAAGGACAATGGTGCCCCAATGTTCATTGTAGCACTATTTACAATAAATAGGACATGGAAGCAATCTGGATTCCATCGACAGATAAATGAATACAGTTGCAGTACATATATGCAATGGAATATCAGTCATAAAAAGGAACATATTTGAGTCAGTTCTAATGAAGGTGATCCTAGAGCCTATTATACAGAGTGAAGTAAATCAGAAAGAAAAAAAAAATATGTATATTAACACAGACACACACACACATATATATACACACACACATATATATATACACACACACACACATATATATACATATGATTCATCAGTAGCATCTTTCTAGATTGCATACATATATATATATATACACACACACACATACATTTATACACATATGTGTATGAATCTATTTGTAGGGCAGAAAAGAAGACACAGATATAGAGAACAGACTAGTGAACCCGGTGGCAGAAGAAGAGGTTGGGACGAATTAAAAAGAGAGTAGCATTGAGGCATATATGTAAAAATATGAAAAAGAGATAGCCAGTGGGAATTGGCTGCATGATGCTGGGAGCTCAAATCTGATGCTCTGTGATAACCTAGAGGGGTGGGATTGAGTGGAAGGTAGGAGGGAGGTTCAAGAGAGAGGGGACATATGTATAACTATGGGTGATTCATGTTGATGCATGGCAGAAACCAATACAATATTGTCAAGTAGTTATCCTCCAATTAAAAATATATAATTTTTGAAAAAAAGACTACTGCTTGGGAGGCAGGGGGCCACAGACAATCTGTTCAGTGGAAAAAGGAAATAAATAGTGAACTATTTACTTGAATAATTGTTATTTCTTATGTTAATTACTAAAGGAAATCAGTCCTGAATATTCATTGGAAGGACTGATGCTGAGGCTGAAACTCCAATACTTTGGCCACCTGATGCGAAAAGCCATCTCATTGTAAAAGACCCTGATGCTGGGAAAGATTGAGGGCAGGAGGAGAAGGGGATGACAGAGGATGAGATGGTTGGATGGCATCACCGACTCAATGGACATGGGTTTGGGTGAACTCTGGGAGTTGATGATGGACAGGGAGGCCTGGCGTGCTGCAATTCATGGGCTTGCCAAGAGTCAGACATGACTGAACGACTTTTGCTAAGTCGTGTCTGACTCTTTGCAACTCCATGAACTATAACCCACGAGGCTCAGACTTTGTCCATGGGATTTCCTAGGCAAGAATACTGGAATAGGTTGCCATTTCCTACCATTACCATAGTAATTTATGGAATTATCTGTGTCAATCAAGATTGACACTAACACAACTCCTGTGCCATTATTGACATACTCCTTCTCATGGTCATTTTTAAACAGAATCTGCATTTGTCTAACAGAAAACTCAATTTAATGTCCTTTTTGTTTCAAGACATCAGAATGCTTCTTAAAGACTGGAACATTGCACTAGAATACCAATGTTTAAGTTCTGGTACCTTAATATGTTGTGAGGCCATTTATTCCAAGTTATTTGACTTTTCTAAGTCATAGAGTCTTTGACATGAAAAGTTTCTTAAAAGTGATTATATCTAGATATTGAACAGACTTGTTGGGAAGCCCAGGTTTAATGACATGAAGGTATTTTATAAGTAACAGATTTCTACACAAAAATAAAATGTTATTAATACATATGACCCTGACTCAGAATAGCTGCATAACATTGAATGGATTTTATTTCATCAGTGTCTGATTTTTCTATTGGAAAAAGGTAGACTTTTGACTAAAACTCTCTAAGACTGTCCAAGGGCATATCTGAAATATTGGGCTGGACAAAAGAATGGGGGCTTATTAGGTTTAACACTCATCTCAGTCATCTGTGAGCCATCTTGACTTATATTAATGGATTATTTATTTGAATAAATCTCAACAACATTGGCTTAAATTATTTTTAGACTCTCTTATTATGTATGGATGTTGAGTATTCTGTATTCTAAAAGAATATATTAACATAGGCAATCTATATAAAGCTATGATATGCTAGTTATCATTTTATGCAATTGAGGATATTTTTATATATGATAAAATAGAATTTTGATCAGTGGACACTGAAACATAAAATTTGTATAAATATCGATACCAGATAGTTATTCAATAATTTGTATATGCTACATTAGATTTCTTCTACAAGTATGTGATTGTTTGGGTGAAGCTCTTGAAAAACATTTTATTTCTAGTATTCAAGGGACCTTTGGACCTTTTAATTTATATATGTTTGGGGAACATATATAAATTAATGAAGAGTAGAAATGTCTTTGAAGAAATTTTAATAAACTTTAATGGCTGTTAACAACAAAAATTATCTTTCATATTCATTAAATATTCCTGGGAAGGAATTCATTTCTTTTTATTTCCATCCATTGATCTTTGCATATATATAAAATGAAAATCTTGCTGAGGTACTTTGTGATCCTCAGTGTTTAGATAGAGATGAATCAATATTCACACCTATTTTGAAGTTATACTTTTTAGATGTTGCATTTTAATTCAAGTTCAATCGTATGCTATTCTGTACAGAAATGTCAAGTATACTCTGATTCTTTATTTTCGTTGCCCAAATATATATTTAAACACCCTAATTCAACTGATTATATTAAGGGAACTGTGGGAATAACCCTGAGCGTTTAAAGATAACAGAATGAAGAAAGAAAAGAGTTCATGTGTTTCACTTATTTTATCAAGTGGTTACTAGGTCACTCAGCTAAAAAAACACAAAGTCACTATGAAATATTGTCTTTAAACCTGAATTATGTTCAATAGAGTATTTATTACCTGTTAAATGTTCCATAAGTTTTTATATTATATGATTTTACTATTTTAATATCTTTAGGTAGAAGTTAATTTTATTCTACTATTTATATCAAAGGTGATCCCCTGGAGGATGAAATGGCAACCCACCCCAGTATTCTTCTCTGTGAAATCCCATGGACAGAGGAGCCTGGAAGGCTACAGTCCTTGAGATCACAGAGTCAGATATGACTGAGCATGTGTATATACAGCACAATGTATCAATACTTCTGTTTTTATTCTTCTTTATTCCTCTCATTTTAAAATATGAAATTTTGTACTATCTGGTTTGTATATTTTATTTTTATTATTTTATTTTAATTAATTAATTCTTTACTTTTAATTACTTTTTTTTTTTACTTTACAATATTGTATTGGTTTTGCCATACATTGACATGAATCTGCCATGGGTGTACATGTGTTCCCCATCCTGAACCCCCTTCCCTCCTCCCTCCCCATACCATCCCTCTGGGTCATCCCAGTGCAGCAGCCCTGAGCACCCTGTATCATGCATCAATATGAGTGATGATTTGCTTCACATGTGATAATTTACATGTTTCAGTGCCATTCTCCCATATCATCCCACCCTCACCCTCTTCCACAGAGTCCAAAAGACTGTTCTATACATCTGTGTCTCTTCTGCTGTCTTGCATACAGGGTTATCATTACCATCTTTCTAAATTCCATATATATGCATTAGTATACTGTATTGGTGTTTTTCTTTCTGGGTTACTTCACTCTGAATAATAGGCTCCAGTTTCATCCACCTCATTAGAACTGATTCAAATGTATTCTTTTTTAATGGCTGAGTAAGACTCCATTGTGTATATGTACCACAACTTTCTTATCCATTTGTCTGCTGATAGACATCTAGGTTGCTTCCATGTCCTGGCTATTAGAAACAGTGCTGCAATGAACATTGGGGTGCACATGTCTCTTTAAATTCTGGTTTCCTTAGTGTGTATGCCCAGCAATGGGATTGCTGGGTTGTATGGCAGTTCTATTTCCAGTTTTTTAAGGAATCTCCACACTGTTCTCCATAGTGGCTATACAAGTTTGCATTCGCACCAACAGTGTAAGAGGGTTCCCTTTCCTCTACACCCTCTCCAGCACTTATTGCTTGTAGACTTTTGGATAGCAGCCATTCTGACTGGCGTGAAATGGTACCTCATTGTGGTTTTGATTTGCATTTCTCTTATAATGAGTGATGTTGAGCATCTTTTCATGTGTTTTTTTAGCCATCTGGATGGCTTCTTTGGAGAAATATCTGTTTAGTACTTTGGCCCACTTTTTAATTGGGTCTTATGTTTTTCTGGAATTGAGCTGCAAGAGTTGCTTATATATTTTTGAGATTTCTTCTTTGTCCATTGCTTTGTTTGCTATTATTTTCTCCCATTCTGAAGGCTGTCTTTTCACCTTGCTTATAGTTTCCTTTGTTGTGCAGAAGCTTTTGATTTTAATTAGGTCCCATTTGTTTATTTTTGCTTTTATTTCCAATATTCTGGGAGGTGGGTCATAAAGGATCCTGCTGTGGTTTATGTCGGAAAGTGTTTTGCCTATGTTTTCCTCTAGGAGTTTTATAATTTCCGGTCTTACATTGAGATCTTTAATCCATTTTGAGTTTATTTTTGTGTATGGTGTTAGAAAGTGTTCTAGTTTCATTCTTTTACAAGTGGTTGACCAATTTTCCTAGCACCACTTGTTAAAGAGATTGTCTTTTCTCTATTGTATATTCTTGCCTCCTTTGTCAAAGATAAGGTGTCCATAAGTGCATGGATTTATCTCTGGGCTATCTATTTTGTTCCATTAATCTATATTTCTGTCTTTGTGTCAGTACCATACTGTCTTGATGATGACTGTGGCTTTGTAGTAGAGACTGAAGGTTGATTCAGATCAGGCAGGTTGATTCCTCCATTTCCATTCTCCCTTCTCAGGATTGTTTTGGCTATTCGAGGTTTTTTGTATTTCCATAAAAAATTGTGAAATTATTTGTTCTAGTTCTCTGAAAAATACCATTGGTAGCTTGATAGGGATTGCATTGAATCTATAGATTGCTTTGGGTAGTATACTCATTTTCACTATATTGATTCCTCTGATCCATGAACACAGTATATTTCTCCATCTATTTGTGTCCTCTTTGATTTCTTTCACCAGTGTTTTATAGTTTTCTATATATAGGTCTTTTGTTTCTTTAGGTAGATATATTCCTAAGTATTTTATTCTTTTCATTGCAATGGTGAATGGAATGTTTCCTTCATTTCCCTTTCTGTTTTCTCATTGTTAGTGTATAGGACTGCAAGGGATTTCTGTGTGTTGATTTTATATCCTTCAACTTTACTATATTCATTGATTAGCTCTAGTAATTTTCTGATGGAGTCTTTAGGGTTTTCTATGTAGAGGATGATGTCATCTGCAAACAGTGAGAGTTTTACTTCTTCTTTTCCAATCTGGATTACTTTTATTTCTTTTTCTGCCCTGATTGCTGCGGCCCAAACTTCCAAAATTATGTTGAAGAGTAGTGGTGAGAGTGGGCATCCTTGGCTTGTTCCTGACTTTAGGGGAAATACTTTCAATTTTTCACCATTGAGGATAATGTTTGCTGAGGGTTTGTCATATATAGCTTTTATTATGTTGAGGTATGTTCCTTCTATTCCTGCTTTCTGGAGGGTTTTTTTTTTTTAATCATAAATGGATTTTTAATTTTGTCAAAGGCTTTCTCTGCATCTATTGAGATAATCATATGGTTTTTATTTTTCAATTAGGGCAGAAATAAATGCAAAAGAAACAAAAGAGACCATAGCAAAAATCAACAAAGCCAAAAACTGGTTCTTTGAGAAGATAAGTAAAATTGACAAACCATTAGCCAGATTCATCAAGAAACAAAGGGTGAAAAATCAAGTCAACAAAATTAGAAATGAAAATGGAGAGATCACAACAGACAACACAGAAACACAAAGAATCATAAGAGACTACTATCAGCAACTATATGCAAATAAAATGGACAACTTGGAAGAAATGGACAAATTCTTAGAAAGTACAACTTTCCAAAACTGAACCAAGAAGAAATAGAAAATCTTAACAGACCCATCACAAGCACGGAAATTGAAACTATAATCAGAAATCTTCCAGCAAACAAAAGACTAGGACCAGGCGGCTTCACAGCTGAATTCTACCAAAAATTTAGAGAAGAACACCTATCCTACTCAAACTCTTCCAGAAAATTGCAGAGGAAAGTAAACTTCCAAACTCATTCTTTGAGGGCACCATCACCCTAATACCAAAACCTGACAAAGATGCCACAAAAAAAGAAAACTACAGGCCAATATCACTGATGAACACAGATGCAAAAATTCTTAACAAAATTGTAGCAAACAGAATCCAACAACATATTAAAAAGGTCATACATCATGACCACATGGGCTTTATACCAGGGATGCCAGGATTCTTCAAGTATCTGCAAATATCTGCAAATCAATCAATGTAATACACCACATTAACAAATTGAAAAATAAAAGCCATATGGTGGAATTCCTATTATTATTTATACCACCTCTTACCAGCGATTTCACTCCACTTTCAATTTCTCTACCCATGTATTTAACTGCAGATTTCTAATTTGTCAGAAAACATTTACACAATATTCCTCTACCTATAGCCCCATATTGTTTTAGTCTTCATTTTGCAATTAAATACAATTCTCACCATCTACTTTTTTACCAAAACTTGTGCAGTTATCTAATTATTGATTTAGTTTGAAGCTTTTCCTATAGTAAAGGGCTTGACAAACTACACAACTTTTCCATGGGATTCTTCAGGCCAGAATACTGGAGTGGGTTGCCATTTCCTTCTCCATGGAATCTTTCCTACCCAGGAATTGAACCCAGGACTTGGACTTTAAGCCTTATTCTAGAGAACTGGTTTCATACTGATAGTTTTCCTGTTATTCCTCAGCTCCATACTTACATTTCTCCAATATATATATGTCAAAGTATGTCAAGTCTGCAAACTGAAAAGATTTTGTCAGTTTGCAAACTTTTCCCAGATTCCTCACCTATGGTTTTGATATTAATTTTTGCTTTTCAGAGGTACTTCACAATCAGAAGAGGTTCAGGCAGATCGGAGATGCTGGTAGCCACTGGCCCTTTCTGATGTGTCAGCAGGGAATGACTCCAGACTCCAGTGACCCAGCAGGAACCATCTCTTTTTTTCAGTGGTTTCAGTGACAGAAAAGGCAGCCTCTGTTCAGTAGTTCCCAAATCAACGTTAACAGCACAGTGCCAAGTATAGGCTAATCCCAGGGACATGAGGAGCTTCTGATCTCTGGGTATTTCACTGTCTTAGTTTTTGTTCCTTCTACCCTTCCATTAAATTGGTGACCTATGTACTATATATTTCTTCCAATATTGTTTTATGGATTCTGGGACTCAGTTCTCATATATGTTCTTGATTTTAGGATTTGCCACTTTATCTTTTATTGTTTGCCTTGTTTTCATTTCATCTATAAGATCAAGTAGAGAATGCACTTGTCATGTCCATCTATGTATTGTTAGAACTTACCACAGACTCCAGTCTGTGTTCAGTAAATAAGTGCTCAAAATAAATGGATAAAACATTTCAATTTAAAAATATTTATTACCACTTGGTCATGGTGTTTTGTTGGTGATGGTGTTGAATTCAGTTTGCTAGTATTTTGTTAAGTATTTTTACATTTCTGTTCACCAAGAACACTGGTCTGTAGGTCTCTTTTCTTGTAGTGTCTTTTTCTGGCTTAGTAACAGGGTAATAACACAGACCTCATAAAATGCATCTGGAAATATTCTCTCTTCTTCAATTTATTTATTTACTTTTGGGCAAATAATTGAGAAGGATTGGCATTAATTCTTTAAATGTTGAGTAGACTCCAGTGAAGTCACTTATCCCTGGGATTTTGCTTATTAGGAGGTTTTTGATTCTGATTCAATCTCCATACTAATTATAGCTCTATTCATGCTTTCTATTTCTTCCCTGTCCAGTCTTGGTAAATTGCATGTTTCTAGTAATTTATCCACTTGTTTAAGGTTATTTAATTTGTTGATATGTAATTAACCATAACATTTCTTTATAATCTTTGCTTATTCTATGCTAACATTCATAGTGCTGCCACTTTCATTTCTAGTTTTAGTTATTTGAGTCCTCTCTATTTTTCTTAGTCCTTTTGTTTTCAAAAGTTTTTCTTAGTCCTTTTGTTTTCAAAAGTTTTTCAGCTTTGTTTAGTTTTATTGATTTTTTTATATTTAAAATTTTTATGTTTTGCTTATTTCTGCTGTAATACATACTCCTCTTTTCCTTCTAAGAAGGATTTATATTGTTTTAAATTTTTTAAATTTCTTTGAGGTACAAAGTTATATATTATTATATGAAATCTTTATTCTGCATTAACATAGGTGTTTTGACAGAAACATCCATCTTTGTACTACTTTTCCTGCATTTCATAAATTTTGGTATGTTGTATTTTGTGTTTGAACCAACATATTTTCTAATTTTTCTTTGAATCTTTCTTTTACTTATTGGTTGTTCAGAAGTGTGGCTTGTAAGTTTTATAATTTTTTTAAAATAATTTTTAATTTTCATAATTGTCATAATACAGGACATTCCATCCAACAGCTGCAGAATATACATTCTTCTCAAGCACACACAGACCATTATCTAGGTCACAAAACAAGTCTTAACAAATTTAAGACTGAATTTACCAGACTGAAATCAAGTGTCTTTCTGACCACTATGGACTGAAACTAGATATCAGTAACAGAAGGAAAACTGGAAAATGATAACTAATTTTAAATGAATAACAATACACTAAGACACACTTTATAAGATGTATTATTTTGACATTACATTTTTATGGAGGCAAATTTTTTTAAGATTATTTAAAATTTATCTTATGTCTCTTATTTTTCTTCATTCTGTGTAAAGTTAGCTATATGAAAACAAAACCAATCTCAGCAAGATAATTTATTACCTTGGATTTCCTAAAAGTCCTCTTTAGAAACAGTTATATCTTTTTTATTTTCTCTGAACTCCCAGTTACATGGCAGTCCATGGTTAATGGCACTTTTTTCATAACTCCTTTCATTAGGACTTTATCATATTCAACACATTTAAATACTAGAATATTTTAAAGTCCAGAACTTAAAACCTTTTAAAGTGCAGTTTGAGTACAAGAAAACCATGACCCTTACAAATTGCAAAATTAATAAAGAAAATAGTGTCTAAAAACAGACTGCATCTTATACAAAATAACTCACATGCCCACCATCCATCAATCATCATCCACTCTTCTTGCAAATACAGCAAGCTTTTATTACATTGTTTTAAAAATAAACTGTTTATAATTAAGATGATTGTTTTTCTTAACCAATACACATCCTTTTCTATTTGTGAAATTGCTTGTTTATCTTGGTTTGTTGTGAAATTGAGAGTATTTTTCCATTAAAATTAGTGAAAATATATAAATCATTTTTTTATTTAACATTTTTAAATTTAGCATCAACATAATGAAAAATGAATTAAAATAATTACATAAGGACTAAGTGTACTGAATGCCAAGTATGTATACACATTAAGTGCATAGGAGGTATTCAAGGAAAGTTGGAAGCTTGAGCCAAAATGTAAAGGTGGTAAAATATAAGCTCTATTTGGTCTTATTGACTGCACTAAATAGTTCTAGCACAGGGGTTCTGTAATATAATGAAAAACATAAGATAAAATTACTGCTACAAACTCTACCTGTCAGAATCCTACTGGCCAAGACAAAAAAAAAAAATGTGAATTTTATTTTTTAACTAATTGAGTGGTATCATAAGTTTAGAAAATTAAAAAAAATGTTTTAAAAAGTTAAAATGCTATCAAAATCTAGCTGATTTTAGATATGAGTTAGAATTGACAATATTTTATCATTTTAGTTTAAAACATTTTTCCATAGTGGGTTTTTCTCTTTCCTATTTTTATACTATATATTGATTATTTTTGCAAAAACTATTTAATTAAACATAATTTTTTCACCTGATCTGTTTTGTTTTAGAAATGTTTTGCTTTTCTTTATCTTACCATTGCCCTCAATTTTAGTCTTCTCAACAACTTAGGAAATCTAAAACTTCAAAGGAAGAACTTTTCTTCTTTTTCTCAAATGTAATTAAATAGTTTTATTTTCAGCAGGGGCTCAAGTTAAATGTTCCTCCACACAATTGACAAAGCAAGTATGGTGCCTACTTCTCATTCCTTCAAAGAAATCTGCTAAATTACCCTTAGCATCTCTTTGTTTAACTACATTCCCACATATCCTATAAAGTTTATTTTCAAGGAACATTTGACAAGAAGTATTCTTTAATGTTTTGCTTGCTGCTCTTTTAGTAGCGTCAATCTTGAACTCCAACTGCCCTACAAATTGTATTTCTTCAGGCAAAGTGACTTTTTCAACTGTTTCTCTTTCACAATGGAATAATTCAGGTAAGCCAAGACAGCATAGAGAACAATACACTAAGTAGTGATTATTCAACTATATACTTCAAAGAAATATATAAAAAAGATAAGAGCAAAAGCATATTTGAAAATATTTGGCAACTAAGATATGACATTGAGGCTACATTTTCAGAAAAACACAAAATTCATAACTACATTTTTATTTTGAAAAATAGCATATCTTAGAAACTTCACAATTTGTACCAGTTATATCTTTAAAAAATAACTTTATATCTATAGTAAGGTTAAAAAGCAGTATTTCAGGAGAATGCTAACATATCGCCAAATGGAATACTTAAGAAGGTTTGCAGTATATAAAGAGAGTAAGATCAGTAAGTCAGTCAGAAAGCTTAATTCACATATTAAATTGCATGTTTTGCATATTAAACTGCATATTAAATCAGAGGACCAGACAAATAATTAGTCTCAAAATCAGGATTCAGAAAGACTTTGCAGTGATTTTTCTGAGTGAAGGCCATGGAATAGACATCAGTGGTTGGACTTTTACTTCTTCATAATTCTTTGATTCAGCAAACAAAAGGTGAATTAGACACCCTTAATATATTGAATATTTAAATCTAATATATAATCTATTCTGAAAAATTCCCAATGAGTAATTGAGAAAAATGTAAATACTGCTATTTGGGATTAAAATGTTTTATATATGTTTGTTGGATGATTCATTGTGTTGTTTAAGTTCTCTATTTTTAAATTTATCTTGTTTGTTCCATTCATTACTGAAAGTGGAATACTGACATCTTCAACTATTATTTAGAACTATGTCTCCTTTTGGTTTTCTCAGTCATCACCTCATATATTTTGATCATCTGTATACTAGCTTATAATTATCATATCCTTTTGCTTTCTGGAAAGATTTTAATGCCCACCTTTAGTGGTAGCAGATCTAGTCTTTCGGGGCAGAAACCCGGGCTCAAGAACATTTTGTGTCTTTCCAAAAGTTGCAGACAGCTATTGCTTCTACTCCTTTCCCTACAAGTAGTGTATCTGGGTAATGAGGACAGGAGAGTTTCATCCCCTATTCTTTTTATTATTTTTTTTAATAATTTTAGAATTAATTTAAAAGTTATTCAGGTAACATTGGTACATCATCTTATATTAATTTCATGTGTACAGCATCATAATTCCACTTCTGTATACCCTACAGTGTGTTCACCACTTAAAATAGTTTTCATCTGTCACCATACCGTTCATCTCTTTATCCATTTCTCCCTTTTCCACCCCTTCTCCTGCTCTCCCCAAGCCTGTTCTCTGTAGCTACATGCCTGTTTTTATTTGGCTCAGTTTGTTCATTTATTTTGATTGTTAATTAATTTGTTTGTTTTTATATTTCACACAATACTGACATCATAAACCATTTGTCTTTTTTTTTTTCTAGTTTATTTCACTTAGCATAATACCTTCAAGCTCCACTCGTGCTGTTGTAAATGGACATGATTTTATCTCTTTCTGGCTTCCCAGGTGGCTCAGTGGTAAATAATCCACCTGCAATGCAGGAGACCTGCAGGAGATGTGGGTTCCATCTCTGGGTTGGGAAGATCCCCTGGAGGGGGAAATGGCAACCCAATCCAGTATGTCTTGCCTGGAAATCCCATGGACAGAAGAGCCTGCTGGGCCACAGTCCATGGGGACAGAAAAGAGTCAGACACAGCTTAGTGACTGAGCAATAACATGGTTGAGTTTTAGTCTATTGTGGACTACTATATGTATATTCTTTGTTCTTTTTAGTTTCTAAGTCATGTCCCTCTCTTCTGTAGCCCCATGAACTGTATTCCACTAAGCTTCTCAATTCACAGGATTTCCCAGGCAAGACTACTGGAGTGAGTTGCCATTTACTTCTACAGGGCATCTTATCAACTGAGAGGTTGAACACATGTCCCATGCATTGGCAAGTGGATTCTTTACCACTGAGCCTCCTAGGAAGCCCATATATATACTGCTGCTGCTGCTAAGTCGCTTCAGTCATGTCCAACCCTGTGAAACCCCCATAGAGGGCAGCCTACCAGGCTCTCCCATCCCTGGAATTCTCCAGGCAAGAACACTGGAGTGGGTTGCCATTTCCTTCTCCAATGCATGAAAGTGAAAAGTGAAAGTGAAGTTGCTCAGTCCTGTCCAACTCCTAGTGACCCCATAGACTGCAGCCCACCAGGCTACTCCGTCCATGGGATTTACCAGGCAAGAGTAATAGAGTGGGTTGCCATCGGTAAGTTGAGTAGTCATGAATAAGAATGACCTGCACATTATAATTTGTTATCCCACTCAGGATCAAGGAATACTCAGCACAGGGTAGACATGATTTTCTTTAAACTTCTGTTTCTCATTTAGAGATACTAAAGGCATACTCAGGAAGCAAAGACAAAAAGGACTTTCTCTTCCCATGGCTTCAGGAGATTCAATTTCAATAAAGAATGGGAAAATGTAGCTTTGGATCTGATTTAAAGCAGAGCCTGAGAGGGCTAACTTCAAGACTAGTTTGAAGTCCTAAGAGATAAGGATTTATAGGGGATCTAAGCAGGTTATGAAATCCATGAGAAATGACTGAGAAAGTGAGTAGATTATTTTAAAGTTTTCAGTCAGTGTCATACTGATGTTGGTCCCATGCTCTACAGAAGTACAGCAGGAAGTGAGAGAGTACATATGCATGGGATATATCCTAAATATAAAAGGATCAGTTTTTTTTTTTTTTTTTTTAATCAGTTTGCTTTGGAAGATGATCCAAATGTTGCCTTAACTTAATGGGATTAGTAAAATGAGTTAGTACCTAGAGGGAGGTGCAGGAAGCTGTAAAATACTTCTGCCTAGCATTTCTATTACTATCAGTTCAGTTCAGTTGCTCAGTCGTGTCAGACTCTTTGCGACCCCATGAATTGCAGCACGCCAGGCTTCCTTGTCCATCACCAACTCCCGGAGTTGACCCAGACTCACATCCATCGAGTCAGTGATGCCATCCAGCCATCTCATCCTCTGGCGTCCCCTTCTCCTCCTGCCCCCAATCCCTCCCAGCATCAGAGTCTTTTCCAATGAGTCAAATCTTCACATGAGGTGGCCAAAGGACTGGAGTTTCAGCTTTAGCATCATTCCTTCCAAAGAAATCCCAGGGCTGATCTCCTTCAGAATGGACTGGTTGGATCTCCTTGCAGTCCAAGGGACTCTCAAGAGTCTTCTCCAACACCACAGTTCAAAAGCATCAATTCTTCAGCACTCAGCTTTCTTCACAGTCCAACTCTCACATCCAAACATGACCACAGGATAAACCATAGCCTTGACTAGAGGAAACTTTGTTGGCAAAGTAATGTCTCTGCTTTTCAATATGCTATCTAGGTTGGTCATAACTTTCCTTCCAAGGAGTAAGCATCTTTTAATTTCATGGCTGCAGTCACCATCTGCAGTGATTTTACAGCCCCCCAAAATAAAGTCTGACACTGTTTCCACTGTTTCCCCATCTATTTCCCATGAAGTCATGGGACCAGATGCCATGATTTTCGTTTTCTGAATGTTGAGCTTTAAGCCATTACTATAAACCTTATTAAATTTACACATACACATACACACACACACAGTATAACAGTATTGAATTAGAAATACACTTGCTAAGTTAGCAACCTTAGATCTCTATAGAAACAATTGTCTGGCTTCCTCATATGCTCAGTATGCACTCTGGTAAAAGAAACTATGACCACATGGCTTCAATACACTAAATCTCTTATTCTGGCTAGCGTTCTAAAATGTCAAAGTATAGGGATTAGGCCTTCCCATTATGCTCTCTGTGAGTAAGGATAAGTAGAATAGCTACTATACTGAGCTAATTGTGCTATTTCAGTGAAGAATCTTTAAGAAGCACATAAAGGCAAAACTGTTTTGTCTTTAAAATATGACCAAGAAAATGTGATTCTAGAGATAAAAATGAGAAGTCAGTAAGTGTTGAAGAAGCAATAAAAATCGGTTTTAAAGAATTCTAGAGAATGTGAAGACTGTCTGTTCTAATAGAGTGACTTCTGTACACACTTAAAGACTATGTATTCTATGAAGCATTGAAAATTTTCATCTGTCTTGCTTTTGTTGTGGTCATATCTGAAGCAGACTCGAAGAAAAACATAAAGGGCCCAAATCAGCAGCAGAGTAAATTTGGCATCTCTATTGAAATCATCTTTTATCTATAAGAATATAGATATTAGTACTCAACAAGTTGTTAGTAGTGAATTAAGTATATTTCAGTTTCTGGGTAAGTGCAATGTGAGAAAATAAATGATAACACACAACAAATGTTGAGATGGTGATCAACACTAACACCCAGATTCCAAAAACTAAGAATATATTGGAGGAATACAGATTTTAGAGATTTCTTTAGATTTTTTGGAAGTAATATATTATAATGCCTTAGATGAATCAAGAAGGTAACAAGTAAATTATAGAATGGAGAAACAAGAAGGAGAAATTTGCTTTGTTTAATTTTCCCTATGATGGCATATAATTCGAAAGTATGTATGCATATGTATGTGTGTGTGTTTGCGATTGGGATCTCATGGAAAAGTTAAAATCATGTGAGACCAAAATAACGAAATGCTTTGTAGTCCTGCTGGGCTTATCAGTAACTGATACCTTGACTCTGACTACATACAAAAGATATTGAAATCTATTCCTAAACTGTACCTAGATGCCAGTGGCAATGTGATACAGCACAGTTTTTGATCTTTAAGAAGTATATAAGGCACAGTATACCAAGCATTTACTAGTCCTGGTGGCTGAGTGGTAAAGGATCTGCCTGCCAAGAAGGAGACACGGTTTCCATCCCTGGGTCAGAATGATCCTCTGGAGAAGGAAATGGCAACTCACCCCACTATTCTTGCCTGGGAAATGCCATGGACAGAAGAGCCTGGAGGGCTATAGTCCATGGGTTTACAAATGAGTCAGACTTGACTTAATGACTAAACAATAATAACAAGACAAATTATTCACCAAGACTTATTAAAACAAATCAAGTTTATCTTAACTGATGCTCCAAATAATCACCTTTAACTACATTGAGAAGTAGTTCAAGTTAATGCACTAACAGTCATATTTTTATTTCTGGTGTTTTTAAGACCTAGATTCTTCATCTGCTGCTGCTGCTGCTAGGTCGCTTCAGTCATGTCTGACTCTGTGCGACCCCATAGATGGAAGCCCACCAGGCTCCCCCGTCCCTGAGATTCTCCAGGCAAGAACACTGGAGTGGGTTGTCATTTCCTTCTCCAATGCAGGAAAGTGAAAAGTGAAAGTGAAGTCGCTCAGTCGTGTCTGACTCATAGTGACCCCATGGACTGCAGCTCCCCCCCCCCCCGGCTCCTCCATCCATGGGATTTTCCAGGCAAGAGTACTGGAGTGAGGTGCCATTGCCTTCTCTGAGATTCTTCATCAAGCAGTAAATATAAAAACTTCAAATTTGGATTCCCATCATTTCCACAGAAAGGCCAGTGGTGCTGCAACTATCGCAATAGTGTATAAATAGGAAACAAAATACTAGGACAGTGAAGAGAAATCTTAACTATTGTATTACTTAGAAGCCACAGTTCACTAAAAAGCCCCTTGATGAAAGTGAAAGAGGAGAGTGAAAATGTTGGCTTAAAGCTCAACATTCAGAAAACGAAGATCATGGCATCTGGTCCCATCACTTCATGGGAAATAGATGCAGAAACAGTTTCAAACTTTATGTTTTGGGGCTCCAAAATCACTGCAGATGGTGATTGCAGCCATGAAATTAAAAGACACTTACTCCTTGGAAGGAAAGTTATGACCAACCTAGGTAGCATATTAAAAAACAGAGACATTACTTTGCCAACAAAGGTCCGCCTAGTCAAGGCTATGGTTTTTCCAGTGGTCATGTATGTATGTGAGAGTTGGACTGTGAAGAAAGCTGAGTGCCGAAGAATTGATGCTTTTGAACTGTGGTGTTGGAGAAGACTCTTGAGAGTCCCTTGGACTACAAGGAGATCCAGCCAGTTCATTCTAAAAGAGGTCAGACCTGGTATTTCTTTGGAAGGAATGATGCTAAAGCTGAAACTCCAGTCCTTTGGCCACCTCATGTGAAGAGTTGACTCATTGGAAAAGACTCTGATGCTGGGAGGGATTGGGGGCAGGAGGAAAAGGGGACGACAGAGGATGAGATGGCTGGATGGCATCACCGACTCGATGGACTTGAGTTTGAGTGAACTCCGGGAGTTGGTGATGGACCGGGAGGCCTTGCATGCTGCAATTCATGGGGTTGCAAGGAGTCGGACATGAATGAGCGACTGAACTGAACTGAACTGAACAATTCACTGATTTCAGCATGGTTCCTAAGCCTATGGATCATTGCTTTTAACTGTACTCTTGCATAACCTGGCTGAAAAAACAATTTTATGCATTCTTACTGAAGTACATATAATGCTGTTGTTCTTCAGTATTAGGCCTTTTATAGCATACTGCTAAGTCATGTCAGTCGTGTCCGACTCTGTGCGACCCCATAGATGGCAGCCCACCAGGCTCCCCCATCCCTGGGATTCTTCAGGCAAGAACACTGGAGTGGGTTGCTATTTCCTTCTCCATTGTATAGCATGAATGCGTATTAAATATGTGTTAATGAGGATGCTTAAAAGCCCATCTTGGTGGCTTAGTGGTAAAGAATCCACCTGCAATGCAGGAGACTTGCAACTTGCAAGAGATGTGAGTTTTATCCCTTGGTGGGGAAGATTCCCTGGAAAAGGAAATGGCAACCTACTCCAGTATTCTTGCCTGGAGAATCCAATGGACAGAGGAACCTGGCATTGATGAGGTCACAAAGATTCAGACTCAACTGAGCAACTAAACAACAACAAAAGCCCATTGTCATTTGGAACTCGACACAAAAGCAGATGAAGAGAGATTTGGTCTATATCGTGGTGGTGTGGGGACTGCTATTAGAAGCAAAGTGTGAGGACTTTAATTCTAGTATTGAAGGTGTAGAGATTGTATGGGCTTCCCAGGTGGTGCTAGAACTCACCTGCCAATGCAGGAGACATCAGAGACACGGGTTCGATCCCTAGGTTGGGAAAATCCCCTGGAGGATGACATGGCAACCCGCTCCAGTATTCTTGCCTGAAGAATCCCATAGACAGAGGAACCTGGTAGGCTACAATCCATAGGGTCACAAAGAGTCAGACAGAGGTTGTATAAAAAGTAGAAACAAAGAAATAATCAGTCATATGTAAAACTTCTCTGAAACAAGGTAATGAGGAAGTAATTTTGCTAATCAGATGTTTCAGAGATCATCTTTAGACTTCTAACATCATATATGGTTTTTCCTTATATATAATACTATATTATTTATATAATGCAATGTTAAAGATACTAGATCTCCTCTTAATCACAAAAATGGTTAGAAGCTATGGATTAAAATCATGCATATGCTAATAATAGATTAGATCATACATATTACTTTAATACCATACAGTTATGTACAAGTGATAGCATGTGGTATTAATGCATGGTGTTCAAATATACAATGTACATTATTTTGTTTTGGTTCTTTTAAGCTTTTTTATATTGTTTTATAGTTTTGTATTTTAAAGGTATATTTTAATAAAATTCTTAGAATTATATTAAATAATAGAGATATTGGAAAAGGACTATAGCTATTACTATAATACTACTTTAAAGATAGCAAAATATATTATTTTGCAGTAAAAGAAGTATTAAGATACTATGCCTTTAGTTAGAAACCATTTATGAAAGCCAAAAGTAATTATATTTTTAATAGAATAATCTATTATTTTAATCTAAAATAATCTCTTAGGATTGGGATAACTTAAAATTTCTAGAGCTGTACTAAACTACAGAATAAAAGCTTATTAAATAGCTAGGTCATTCCCAAATGAAATAAGATTTTAAAACATTAATTACCAAACATTAACTTTCTCTTACAAAAAGTTTTTCTTACAGAAAAACTAAAGAGATTTTAAATTATTAATATATACATTATATAATGTATATAAATATATGTATATATAAATATGTATGTTTATATATATAATGAATATATATTATAATATGATATAATAAATATATTCACCAATCTATAAAATGCTAATATACAAGACACTTCATAGTTGCTAAAAAAGGTAAGATATATACTTTTAATAAAAAGATATATGATATGGCAAACTCAGATATACATTCCATATTTTTCCTAAGGGCCACTGCTCATTTAACAAACAATACAATCATTAAAATAACTTGGAAGAATGACGAGCCTATTTGGACAGAGCAGTGGCCCCTCAAGAAAGAGAAATTACAGGCGGCTAAGAAACTTATAGATACACAACTAGAATTAAAGCATATTGAAGGATCTTGTTTTCTTGGAACTCTCCTATTTTTGTTATAAAAAATAAATCTAACAAATGGCATCTCCTAACAGACCTTAGAAAAGTTAATGCATCTATGAAACCTATGGGTGCATTACAACCAGGAATCCCATCACCTACCACTATTCCTCATAATTGGCATATCTGGAATATTTTGGAGAAATTTCATTTCATTATCCTTCTGGTAAGCTGTGGAATTTCTTAAAAAATACTGAATTTATTATTTCTCACATTATCAGCACACAGCCTATACTACAGGCCAAGGTTTTTTATATAGATGGGACTAAAAATGCCAAAGTTTCATTTTAGTCTCTTAAGGGATATAAAGTCTTTTATACTAAATTTCATTCTGCTCAACAAAATGAATTATACAATCTTATTTAAGTTATGTGCCTACATTCTTACCCCATTAATATAGTCTCTGACTCTATATATTCTGTTTTCGGGTTAAAAAATATAGAAACTTCCACCTTAAACTCCAATCAACCTGTTATTCAACAACTCTTTTTCGAACTACAATCTGTTGTTAGAAACCTCAATTCTCCCATTTATATTACACATATTTGAACACATTCTTGTCTTCTGGGCCCCATGACTTATTATAATGAACAAGCTGATAAACTGGTTTCCTTTGCTACTCCAGAGGAACAGCGTGCTCTGTTGCATAACAATGCTGGCTCCCTACACCAGCTATGGAAAATCCCATACCACCAGGCTAAAAAAATTATTAGTAATTGCTCTATTTGTAGCGCTCTACCCATCACACAGGTATTAATCCTAGTGGTTTACAACCTAATGAACTATGACAAATGGATGTAACTCATTACCCTGAAGTTTCTCTATTTTCTTTCCTACACATCTGTATAGACACGAATTCCTCTTTTAAGTGGGCCACACCTCTTCGCGGTGAAGCTACACAACATGTTATACCCTGCCTATGAAGGAAAGTTATGACCAACTTAGATAGCATATTCAAAAGCAGAGACATTACTTTGCCAACAAAGGTCTGTCTAGTCAAGGCTATGGTTTTTCCTGTGGTCATGTATGCATGTGAGAGTTGGACTATGAAGAAGGCTGAGCGCCAAAGAATTCATGCTTTTGAACTGTGGTGTTGGAGAAGACTCTTGAGAGTCCCTTGGACTGCAAGGAGATCCAACCAGTCCATTCTGAAGGAGATCAGCCCTGGGATTTGTTTGGAAGGAATGATGCTAAAGCTGAAACTCCAATACTTTGGCCACCTCATGCGAAGAGTTGACTCATTGGAAAAGACCCTGATGCTGGGAGGGATTGGGGGCAGGAGGAGAAGGGGATGACAGAGGATGAGATGGCTGGATGGCATCACTGACTCAATGGACGTGAGTCTGGGTGAACTCCGGGAGTTGGTGACGGACAGGGAGGCCTGGCGTGCTGTGATTCATGGGGTCGCAAAGAGTTGGACACGACTGAGTGACTGAACTGAACTGAACTGAAACAATTTTTACAATCTTTTTCTATTAAACATATTACAGGTATTCCTTATAATCCACAGGCACAAGACATAATCAAACAAACACAGCACACACTAAAGTTACAAATAAAAAAATTTAAAAAGGGGGAGTACACAGGTACACTACTGTCTTCCTTATTTACAGCAGACTTTACTAAATTCCAACATAAGATATTTTCTAAACCGTTTAAAATTTTTTAACCTTTTTGGAAGATTCAACGCAAGGGGGCCCCCAGCATTCAAAATGGAGATGAAACAAGAGCCCCAGGAAGAAAAAATTCCAATACAGGCTATGTCCACTCTAAAGATCTCCAGAAAGCACCGCCCTCGGCAACATCAACCTTATGATTTCCCCACTTGCTGCTGCTGCTGCTGCTAAGTCTCTTCAGTCGTGTCAGACTCTTGGGGACAAATAAAATCCTTACTAATCGAGCTGAAAATGTGGTCTTTCAACAGGAAATGCCTCGGAGTTCTGAATACATTTTCCTGACAATGCCCAGCCACAGCGCATGGCCTCCCCCGTCCCTCGCCCCTCCCTGCTCTGACTTTCCCAACCCCCCTCTATTAACAGATCATAGAATGGACTGAGAAAAGACCCATGGTATCAACCAAAGACTCCACCCATATACCCCCTCCCCGGAACGTGAAAGGGCCCTCACATCCTGGGGAGGAAAGAAAACCAATTAACATTTCTTTAGGCTATGGAGTCCTTCCCTTGTGAATGGGCCCAGCAAAATTGTGCATAAATGTCAACCGACAAACTTGGGCTTTCGCCCTGCCTCCCAAAAAGGATTTTCCAACGTTGCTTAGACTATATACTGCTCTTTCTTTGTCTGTGAACCATATTTATACTACTGAGACTTTAGGGAAAGAGTTAGGGAAAGAACAAAGAACATTATGCAAAGGGTTTACTTATAAAAACTTTACTTATACTCCTGTTCCTTGGGACAAATATCAAACCAAATCAAGAAAATCAATGTTTGTGGCTAATCATACAATTGTTGACTGGGGACCCCATGGTATGTGGTTATCTGATTTCTCAGATGATATTAACAACACTGAGTGTGATATGGAAGGTCACTGACACTAGGATGGAATATTACCATGACATAGGACTTCTTGGGTGGCTTGACCTTGGATTAGCCCCACCTCATCCTAGGATCATCCTCAATAAACAGTGGGCCTGAACAATGGGACATTTGGAAAGTTGCTGTGAACACCAAAAAATTTGGAACTTGGACCGGACATTTCACAGAGACCTGTCATGGTCATAGTAACTATTTCTTTCGCTATAACTGGTCATATTTTATACAGGCCTGTGTCCCACTCCCTTTTGTTATAGTTATAGGAAATTTACAATTTAATAAGACTTTACATTCTGTAAAGTACTAATTGCAAACTATATACTTGTCTTGACTCCTCTGTTTCTTTAATCTACTCAATTTTGTGTTCAGTTCAGTTCAGTTCAGTCAGTTCAGTCGCTCAGTTGTGTCTGACTCTTCACGACCTCATGAATTGCAGCATGCCAGGCCTCCCTGCCCATCACCAACTCCCAAATTTCACTCAACCTCACATCCATCGAGTCGGTGATGCCATCCAGCCATCTCATCCTCTGTCGTCCCCTTCTCCTCCTGCCCCAATCCCTCCCAGCATCAGAGTCTTTTCCAATGAGTCAACTCTTCACATGAGGTGGCCAAAGGACTGGAGTTTCAGCTTTAGCATCATTCCTTCCAAAGAAATCCCAGAGCTGATCTCCTTCAGAATGGACTGCTTGGATCTCCTTGCAGTCCAAGGGACTCTCAAGAGTCTTCTCCAACACCACAGTTCAAAAGCATCGATTCTTCAGCACTCAGCTTTCTTCACAGTCCAACTCTCATATCCAAACATGACCACTGGAAAAACCATAGCCTTGACTAGGCGGACCTTTGTTGGCAAAGTAATGTCTCTGCTTTTGAATATGCTATCTAGGTTGGTCATAACTTTCCCTCCAAGGAGTAAGCATCTTTTAATATCATGGCTGCAATCACCATCTGCAGTGATTTTGGAGCCCCCAAAAATAAAGTCTGACACTGTTTCCACTGTTTCCCCATCTATTTCCCATGAAGTGATGGGACCAGATGCCATGATCTTCATTTTCTGAATGTTGAGCTTTCAGCCAACTTTTTTACTCTCCTCTTTCACTTTCATCAAGAGGCTTTTTAGTTCCTCTTCACTTTCTGCCATAAGGGTGGTGTCATCTGCATATCATCTGCATATTGATATTTCTCCCAGCAATCTTGATTCCAGCTTGTGCTTCTTCCAGCCCAGCGTTTCTCATGATGTACTCTGCATAGAAGTTAAATAAGTAAGGTGACAATACACAGCCTTGATGTACTCCTTTTCCTATTTGGAACCAGTCTGTTGTTCCATGTCCAGTTCTAACTGTTGCTTCCTGACCTGCATATAGGTTTCTCAAGAGGCAGGTCAGGTGGTCTAGTATTTCCATCTCTTTCAGAATTTTCCACAGTTTATTGTGATCCACACAGTCAAAGGCTTTGGCATAGTCAATAAAGTAGAAATCGATGTTTTTCTGGAACTCTTTTGCTTTTTTGATGATCCAGTGGATGTCAGCAATTTGATCTCTGGTTCCTCTGCCTTTTCAAAAACCACCTTGAACATCAGCAAGTTCATGGTTCACATATTGCTGAAGCCTGGCTTGGAGAATTTTGAGCATTACTTTACTAGGACTTTCCTGGTGGCTCAGACGGTAAAGCGTCTGTCTACAATGTGGGAGACCTGGGTTCCATCCCTGGGTCAGGAAGATCCACTAGAGAAGGAGATGGCAATCCACTCCAGTAATATTGCCTGGAAAATCCCATGGACAGAGGAGCCTGGTAGGCTACAGTCCATGGGGTCGCAAAGAGTCAGACACGACTGAGCAACTTCACTTTCCTTTCCTTTACTAGCGTGTGAGATGAGTGCAATTGTACGGTAGTTTGAGAATTCTTTCCTGTAAAATTCAATCATAGTGCCTACAACTGGGAACAAATCAAATTTCCTTTACAAAATATACATGATAATTACGAATGTACATAATTACATGATAATCTCCAAATGTACAATTACTACAAAAAGAAATCTTTAAAACTTTTTCTAAAAATCTGCCCTCTTACCCTAATTTGGAAACTTTAGCTGAACAAATTATCCAGGATAGACCCATGAGGATGGTTTCAAAGTATTACCCATAGTATCGAATCTGGAACTGTAACTTTGGTGATTGTCTTGATAATTATATTTGTTCTATACCATTGCCTTTCTATAAGGTTGGTTAATACTAACCAAACTCATTTGGTCAGGACCTTGTTTTTTTTTACAAATATAATAAAATAGGGGGAATTGTCTGGAATCATTTTACAGGAAGCTTCCTGTGTGCTGTTTTGGATCTGTCAGGAATTCTCTGTTCCTTATTAATTCCTGAATATTCAGGAATTAAGAGGAGAGGCAAGCCTCTCCTGGGGGCTGAGGAATCCAGGCATTTCCTTTGTTAGTTTTTCTATACAGTGCTAAGTACCCGCTTCCTTTTTATGAATCATATGGTAAAAGTGATTATTTACAACTCTCTCTTTAATATGGATCGCCTATGTTTTGTAAGTCTGGAATTTTAATCTTTATCTTTGCTGAAAATAACTACAGTATATATGCCCACACCATGTTGATTAAAACACCTTTGCTCCATCAGAACTTGGTCCCCGTGTCTTGCTTTCTCTCTTTCTCTCTCTCTCTCTCTCAAGCTATTTCTTTGGAGCGCAGAGGCTCTCTGAGTTCACTTTCCTGCCCGAGCTTCTAAGACCCTCTCGAGAAGGTGCTCTGTGCCTTCACCCCATTGAGAGGGTGCCTGAGGCCTCTGTGAACAGAGCAAGCCCCATGCAGGGGCTTTATTGGCTTTCTGTGTAAACCAAGGAATATCAGTCTCTTTCTCTCTCCTTTACATTCTTATCAGTCGACTCTGGACCACCAGGTTCCTGTCCATTAAAAGACCTCAACATTCATATTAATAAACCCACCCTGGCTTTAGAAATAAAAGACATATTTTCTCCCTTGGAAATCATTATTTTTCCCACATATTCATTATTAAAAGAACAAGAAAGTATTAAAATCATAATTTATATATTCATGTATGTATATATTTATGTTGAACATGATTTCTTCAAATGGCTCCACAATCCTAAATTTTCTTTATTTTCTTTGCTTTTAGTTTTAGAATTGGCCTGAAAAAGGCAAACAGATCCATGGGTAGAAGAACCACAAAATACGTCATTCTACTAAGTTTAATACACTAATGGGAAAAAATAAGCTATTGCTGTTACTGATTTTCTTTCATTGAGAATAAAGCTGGTATATCAACACTAAAGCATTTCAGATAATGCCATATATCCAGTCACAATGGATAAATGGTGTTTGTATTACACTGAATAAAACATGAATGTGTCATATTGTATTCTTCCCTTTCTCTTCTTTTCTTTTCTTACAGATTCACGTCAAGAACTCAAAGAGCTTGCTCAAAATCTATATGGACTTTATTACATTTTATATGTGACAACAATGTACAATATATCATATCACTAGTTTTAGAGTATCTGGAGGCATGGATAAGCACAGCTAGTATGGTTAGAGACTTTTCAGGAAGATAAGACACACTAAGTGGCACTATTACACTTATTTTAAGATGTGTGAGCTAAATAAAGCATGTTAACTTTGTCTATTGCATTATAATTGAATATGTTTTAATTACTGGATATATTTTACATGGGATATGGAGGTTAATTTATTTCAATAGGTTTATTCATAAAACAAAATGGAATTTCAAAATTTCAAAACAACTTAGCAGTTTTTATCTCATAATTTACAATTTTTCTCTAAAAGAGTTAAAGGCCATTAAGCAGGCTTTCAGGGCCAACTGTTAATATCATTGAAAAAAACATATAAAATATACATTAGTCTTACAACTCAGGGTGTTAAAAATGAGAGTTATGCTATATTTCTTGACTATATGTATTTAAACAAATGTCACTCTCTATAAAATCTTACCTTTTAGAGTTTTAGTGGTAAAAGTATTAAGGACTAAAACAACTTCTGGCTGCTTACCTGATGCTGTAGTGTTAGCAATTTGATTTGATTAGTATTATAAGCTATCCAAAAGATACATGGATTTTTTTTTTTTTTCTTTTTTGGAGTCTAAAGACAACTAGCCATGGCCCACCCATGAGTAAAACACTAAAATTTAAGCTTCATTAGCTTCATAATAGGCAATTGCAACACACTGCAGCACTCTTGCCTGGAAAATCCCATGGGCAGAGCAGCCTGATAGGCTGTGGTCCATGGGGTCGCTAAGAGTCCGACATGACTGAGAGACTTCCCTTTCACTTTTCACTTTCATGCATTGGAGAAGGAAATGGCAACCCACTCCAGTGTTTTTGTCTGGAGAATCCCAGGGATGGGGGAGCCTGGTGGGTTTCCGTCTATGGGGTTGCACAGTCAGACACGACTGAAGCGACTTTGCAGTAGCAGCATCAACTTCATAATAAATCTACCTTTAGCTTTAATTTCCTCACCCAAGCTCTTACTATCAGCTCAGTGAACTGAATTGCTTTGCTCCATGGAATAAAAGCTATGACAAACTTAGACAGTTTATTAAAAAGCAGAGACATTACTTTGCCAACAAAGGTCTGCATAGTCAAAGCTATGGTTTTTCCAGTAGTCATGTATGGATGGGAATGTTGGACCATAAAGAAAGCTGAGCACTCAAGAATTTATGCTTTTTAACTGTGGTTTTGGAGAAGACTCTTGAGAGTCCCTAGGATGGCAAGGAATCAAACCAGTCAATCTTAAAGGAAATCAATCCTGAATATCCACTGGGTGCTGAAGCTGAAGCTCCAATACTTTGGCCACCTGATATGGAGAGCCAACTCATTAGAAAAATCCCTGATATTGGGAAAGATTAAAGTCAGGAGGAGAAGGGGACAACAGGTGATGAGATGGTTAGATGGCATCACCGACTGAATGGACATGAGTTTGAACATGCTCTGAGAGATGGTGAAGGACAGGGAAGCCTGGCATGCTGCAGTCTATGGGGTCACAAAGAGTTGGACACAACTGAACCACTGAATAACAACACTAGAAAACAATTATTACCAAAACCACTGATAATGTCTTTGGCCTGAGCTTTACCTCTCAGAATCTTAAATATAGCTCATCTTTCTTTACTGATTAAATATCATCTTAACATTTACGTCTTCACAAAGTAACTAAAAGATGGTAAATAGTACTATGGAGTGCTTAAAAAGAATTATATTTATTTCTTAAAAAGTCAAACAGGTGTTATACTATAGTGATAATTTATCATGCTATAGAAAAAAACAGCAAAAGGAAGATAATGTAGTTAATAAAATTATATCTGTATGTATTTATACATACTTATCAAAATAAATTAAGATGTCAAAAATATTTATTATTGATTGGCAGATTTTCATTTCTCCCCTTATTTATTCTCATTATTTTATTTTATAATAAATATGCATCATTTAAAAACTGAGGACTATGATATTTGATTTTATAGTCAGTTTCACTGGGCCACAGAGTGCATGATCATTTGCTCAAATATTATTTTTGAGTAAATAGGCGAGAGTGTTTCTGGATTAGATTAACCTTTGAATCTATACACAGAGTGAAGAAGATTGCCCTCTGTAATGTGGGTGGGCCGTATCTAATCACTTGAAAACCTGAATGGAACAAAAATGCTGATTAGGAGGGAATTACTGTTGGAGAAGGCAATGGCACCCCACTCCAGTACTCTTGCCTGGAATATCCAATGGACGGAGAAGCCTGGTGGGCTGCAGTCCATGGGGTCGCTAAGAGTCGGACACGACTGAGCACCTTCACTCTGACTTTTCACTTTCATGCATTGGAGAAGGAAATGGCAACCCACTCCAGTATTCTTGCCTAGAGAATCCCAGGGATGGGGGAGCCTGGTGGGCTGCCGTCTATGGGGTCGCACAGAGTCGGACACGACTGAAGTGACTCAACTACTGTATGACTGCACTGAGCTGACTGGACTGAACTGAGCTGCCTGACTGCACTGAGGACACTGCACTCTCCCTGCCTTCACATTCCAACCGAAACAGTGGTTCTTCTTGGCTCTGCAGCCTGCCTGCTTTCAGAGGAGAGTTACACCATTGGTTCTACTGATACTCAGGCCTTTAGGCCCAGATAAATCAGAACTGATGCAAAGACTTTTTCATTGTGAAGAAGTGAAAATAAATAGGGACAATAATCTTGAGTTAACAAACTAAAAATAATCAAAAACATTTTCTTTAGTATAGCTTTGATTTCTTTATGATGTTTAATTTCAAAATTCAATTAATGTTTTATTAAAGATTTAAACTGTATGTACTATTTTAAAATCCACTTCTTTTAAACCTCCTCATTATAATTCCTTTTTCTTCTATAATGAATTTGTATCCCTTCCAGAGCCTTTTGACACCCTACTTCTCTAAGTATGAGACCATTCTTTTTCATATATTTTAACCTGAGTAATTTATATATTTTATGTGCTACAAAACTTGCTTTTACAAATATTGTAATTTTAAAATCTATAATTTAAAATATAAATCATTATTCTATATTAGTTGCTACTTTTTATTGCAATCATATTTTGATGATAATAGTTTGAATTATTTTTCAGGTAAAGAATAATTGCTTAATCAAAAGTTATGCTGATACTCAACATCCCATTTCAATTTTTATAGCAGTACTTATACTAATGTGCATTTCTACCATCTGTGCTTGAGTGTTACTGCTTCTATACAACTTCCCAACAACTAATAGTTTCATATCTTATGTTTTGCTAATATTAAAATAAAGGAATTATCATTTCTTTTCATTTTCTATTATTATTTATATTATGTTCCTTCACAGTAAGGAACTACTACTATTCCTTATATCTGCCTTTATTAACTAGGTGAGCAGCAGCATAGAATGGTTCAACACAAAGACAACTTTTGGATCCAGGTATTTACTCTGCCATGCAGAGATTAATCATGATAATAAATATGAACAAAATATGTACAAAAAAGATCTTCATGACTCAGACAATCATGTTGGTGTGATCACTCACCTAGAGCTGACATACTGGAATGTGAAGTCAAGTGGGCCTTAGGAAGCATCACTACAAAGCTAGAGGAGGTGATGGAATTCCAGTTGAGCTATTTCAAATCCTGAAAGATGATGCTATGAAATTGCTACACTTAATATGCCAGCAAATTTGAAAATCTCAGCAGTGGCCCCAGGACTGGAAAAGGTCAGTTTTCATTCCAATCCCAAAGAATGGCAATGACAAAGAATGCTCAAACTACCGCACAGTTGCATTCATCTCACACGCTAGCAAAGTAATGCTCAAAATTCTCCAAGTCAGTCTTTAACAGTACATGAACCATGAACTTCCAGATGTTCAAGCTGGATTTAGAAAAGGCAGAGGAACCAGAGATCAAATTACCAATATCTGCTGGATCATCGAAAAAGCAAGAGAGTTCCAGAAAAACATCTATCTCTGCTTTATTGACTCTGCTAAAGCCTTTGACTTTGTGGATCACAATAAACTGTGGAAAATTCTGAAAGAGATGGGAATACCAGAACACCTGACCTGCCTCTTGAGAAATCTATATGCAGGTCAGGAAGCAACAGTTAGAACTGGACATGGAACATGAGAGTGGCTCCAAATAGGTAAAGGAGTACGTCAAGGCTGTATATTGTCACCCTGCTTATTTAATTTATATGCAGAGTATATCATGAGAAACGCTGGGCTGGATGAAGCATAAGCCAGAATCAAGATTGCTGCAAAAAATATCAATAATCTCAGATATGCAAATGACACCACAGTTATGGCAGAAGGCGAAGAAGAACTGAAGAGCCACTTGATGAAAGTAAAAGAGGAGAGTGAAAAAGTTGGCTTAAACATCAGCATTCAGAAAACGAAGATCATGGCATCCGGTCCCATCACTTCATGGCAAATAGATGGGGAAACAGTGGAAATAGTGGCTGACTTTATTTTTGGGGGCTCCAAAATCACTGCAGATGGTGACTGTAGCCATGAAATTAAAAGACACTTACTCCTTGGAAGGAAAGTTATGATCAACCTGCTGCTGCTGCTTCTAAGTCGTTTCAGTTGTGTCTGATTCTGTGCGACCCCATAGACGGAAGCCCACCAGGCTCCCCCGCCCCTGGGATTCTCCAGGCAAGAACACTGGAGTGCGTTGCCATTTCCTTCTCCAATGCGTGAAAGTGAAAAGTGAAAGGGAAGTCGCTCAGTCATGTCGGACTCTTAGCGACCCCATGGACTACAGCCTACCAGACTCCTCTATCCATGGGATTTTCCAGGCAAAAATACTGGAGTGGGGTACCATTGCCTTCTCCAATGATCAACCTAGACAGCATATTAAAAAGCAGAGATGTTACTTTGCCAACAAAGGTCCATCTAGTCAAGGCTATGGTTTTTCCAGTGGTCATGTTTGGATATGAGAGTTGGACTATAAAGAAAGCTGAGCATGGAAGAATTGATGCTTTTGATCTGTGGTGTTGGAGAATACTCTTGAGAGTCCCTTGGACTGCAAGGAAATCCAACCAGTCCATCCTAAAGGAGATCAGTCCTGGGTGTTCATTGGAAGGACTGATGCTAAAGCTGAACCTCCAAGGCTTTCACCACCTGATGCGAAGAGCTGACTCATTTGAAAAGACCCTGATGCTGGGAAAGATTGAGGGCAGGAGGAGAAGGGGACGCCAGAGGATGAGATGGTTGGGTGGCATCACTGACTCAATGGATATAAATTTGGGTAGACTCTGGGAGTTTGTGATGGACAGGGAGGCTTGTAGTGCTCCAGTCCTTGGGGTCACCCAGAGTTGAACACGACTGAGTGACTAAACTGAACTCAACTGATAAATATGAATAGACAAAAACTTAAAACTGGAAAGAAGTCACTTTGATTAATATGAGAAAGTCAAATAGAGCACGCTACCAGTACTCTCCTAATAAACTCATCCTTATTAAACCTTAATACCGATGTATAGAATACTATATCTGCCTCAAGATTGGTATACCACAGGTTTTGAAGACTCAGCTTAAGCTTACTACCTCATTAAAGTCTTCCTTGACTATATTAAAGAACTTCCATTATACACTCCATTCCTTTTCATAGCATTTATCACATGGTAGTCAATCATAAATTCTCTTGTTGTCACTCTTGTAGAAGACTTTGAGTTCTTAACTCAAATAAGCAAGACTTTGAGTTGCTTAACTCAAAGCAGGGGTTGCTTTTGCAATTCTATGTTAATATTTATTAAGTATATATTTTTTAAATTAATGAACAGCAATAGACTTAGGAGACATGCATTTGATCCTTGGGTCAGAGAGATCCTCTGGAGAAAGAAATGGTAATCCACTCCAGTATTCTTGCCTGGAAAACACCATGGCAGAGAAGCCTGATCGGGTACAGTCCATAGGGTCACAGAGAGTTGGACACAGCTGAGTGACTGAGTATGGACATGCATACAAAGTAGGAAAACTAAAATCTAAAACCCTGGAATATGAGAATATTGAAAAATAGGCACTGACAGAAAAACTGAAGTAGAATCTGAGACTAAGAATTATTTGACTTTACATAAAAATGCTTCTGATAATTCTGAATTAATGAGATAATACCATATATGTGATAAATAGCCAAATATCTAAATCATATTTCTACATTTAAAATGAATTATCTTAAATGTGATAAAATGCATGTAGATTTTTTTCTATTAAACGTATGTAGCAATCTTTTATACATAGAAGTCTGCCCATATACTAATACAGCTCTTCTTAATATATTGCAGTAACTGACCATGACCTTTATTCAAAATCTATGTTAATGGTTATGTATAAAATCAGTCGATGCTCACTTTAAAACAAATCCCTAAAGTACATATATATACTCTAATGTTGGATATTGTAGTCAGTCTGTCTTTAATATCTCTGACATGTAATTTGAGGACTGCTATGGATTGAATTTTGACCCCTAAAAATATATACATACATATACATATACGTATACATATACATATATATATATGTAAGCCCTAATACTCATATGACTATATTGAGTTATTGACCTTATAAGGAGGTTATTGTTGTTGTTCAGCTGCTAAGTCATGTCTGAGTCTTTGTGACCCCATAGACTGCAGCAAACCTGGTCACTCCACAAGTTTACACTAATTCATGTCCATTGAGTCAGTGATGTTATCTAAACATCTCATTCTCTACCACCTCCTTATCTTTTGGCCTTTAATCTTACCCAGCATCAGGGTCTTTTTCCAATGAGTCAGCTTTTCACATCACGTGGTCAAAATACTGAAGCTTCAGCTTCAGCAACAGTCCTTCCAATGAATATTCAGGATTGATCTCCTTTAGGATTGACTGGTTTGACCTCCTTGCAGTCCAAGGAACTTTCAAGAGTCTTCTCCAGCACCATAATTTGAAAGCATCAAATCTTTTGTGCTCAGTCTTCTTTATAGTTCAACTCTCACATCTGTACATGACTAATGGAAAAAGCATAGCCTCAACTATGTGGATCTTTGTCAGTAAACTGATGTCTCTGCTTATTAATATGCTGTCTAGGTTTGTCATAACTTTCCTTATGAGCAGCAAGCATCTTTTAATCACCATCTGCAGTGATTTTGGAGCTCAGGAAAATAAATATCATTGCTTTCACTTTTTCCTTATCTATTGCCATGAAGTGATAGGACTGGATGCCATGATGTTGGTTCCTTTAATTATGAGTTTCAAGCCAACTTTTTCACTCTCCTCTTTTACCTTCATCAAGAGACTCTTTAGTTCGTCTTCACCTTCTACCATTAGAGTGGTATCATCTGCATCTAAGGTTGTTGATGTTTCGGCAATCTTGATTCCAGCTTGTGATTCATCCAACCTGGCACTTCACATAATGTACTTTGCATATAACTTAAATAAGCAAGGTGACAATATACAGCCTTGATGTACTCCTTTTCCAATTTTGAACCAGTTAATTGTTTTATGTCTGATTCTAACTCTTGCTTCTTGACCCACATGCAGGTTCCTCAGGAGACAATTAAGGTGATCTGTTACTCCCATCTCCTTATGAATTTTCCAGTTTGTTGTGATCCACACAGTCAAAAGTTTTACCATAGTCAATAAAGCAGAAGTAAATGCTTTTCTGGAATTCCCTTGCTTTCTCTATGATCTCATGATGTTGGTAATTAAGATTAAACAAAGGAGATAATATGGGACCTAATACAATAATTTCCTTATAAAAAGAGGAAAAGACATCAGAACACACTCTCTCTGCCATAACTGGACACACTGAGAAAGTCCTTCTCCAAACCAGGAAGAGAGTTTTCACCAGAAACTGAACCCTGCAAAAACCTTGATTTTGGACTTTTCAACCCTTAGGAGTGTAAGAATAAAGAAAAAAATATGTTGATTAAGGCAGACTGTGTCTGGTATTATTTTACAGCAGCATGAGATGACTGAGAAAGATTTTAATACCTACACAGGAGTGCTACTGTAACAAATGCTGAAAGTGTGGAAGCAACTTTGAAACTGCATAATGGGTAAATGCTGGAAGAATTTTGAAGAGCTAAAAATCTTTTATTGCAAAAAAAAAAAAATCTTTTATTGCTATGAAGGGACTGTTGGTGGCGATATGGAGTTAAAGGGGATTTTGATGAGGTCTCAGAAAGAAAAGAGGGGAGCTCAATGGAAAACGTCTATCTTCTTAGACAATACATAAGTAATGTTCATTAATGGACACTAAAGGTCATCATAGTGAAGGATGGAAAGGGGGGGCATGTTATTTGGAACTGAAAGAAAGGCAGTCTTTGTTATAAAATGGCAAAAAATGTGGCTGAACTGTGTTTTACCATTTTTTGTGGAGGGTAGACCTTTCAAATAATGAAACTGGATATTTAGCTGAGGAGATTTCTGAGCAAAATATTGAAGGAGTGGCTTGACTCTTCCTGAACTGCATATAGTAAAATGTAAGAGGAGAGGAATTAATTGGAAGGGAATTGCTAAACAAATAAAGAACCAGAACTTGAAGATTTGGAAAATTCTTAACCTCTCCAAATTTCAGAAGATAAAAAAATGTGCTCCAAAGAGAACATCAAGGATGCTGCTGGATTTTCTCTCAATAAAGAGCCTACATATTTATACAGCAGAAACACTGACAGTTTAAACTGAAGGGGATTCACATGGGATAAAGTTCAATCCCTGGGTCCGGAATATCTGTTGGAGAAGAAATGGCAACCACTGCAGTGTCCTTGCCTGGAGAATCCCACAGACAGGGAAGCCTGGTGGACTATAGCCCATAGAGTCACAAAGAGTCAGACACAACTGATCAATTAACACACACATACACACACAATGAAGAAAAGCTTCTGTAGAGCTTGGGTCCTTAGGACAGGCCTCAGAACTATTCAGATACAAGTAGCAGCTGTAATGGCAATCTGAGCTGACAAGGAAGTTTGTATTATTTAGGAACATGATATAATTTACTACTTCCAGTGACTATTTCAACATATGTTGATAGCCCTTCATTAGCTTTCCATTGCTGCTGTAACAAATTACCACAAACTTGATGGGCTTAAACAACACCATTTATTCTCTTACAGTTCTAGAGGTCAGAAGTCGAAATAGATTTCATTGGGCCAAAACAAGATATTAACAGGACTGCACTCTTTCTGGAGTCTTTATGGATGACTCTGTCTCCTTGCTTTTTCCAGCCTGTAGTGGCCTCACTGGTATTCCCTGGCTTGGGCTCCTTCCCCCATCCTCAGAGTCATCATTGCTCTCTGACAATGCTTCTGTTTCTGTATATGGATTTCTCTACTATATTTAAATTTTTCTTTGCTTCCCTTTTTTAATATTTATGATTACATTCTGGGCCCAATCAGATAAAGCCCCATTATCTTAACAAAATCTGTAAAATATCTTCCCCCAATTATGTGGATTAGGACTTGTGTGTCTTTGGGGGCCTTTATTCAGCCTGTTTTAAAAGATTATACTATTTTCAAGGAACAGAAGTGTAGGTTGGGAAGCAAAAAATGTATAATATAATAATTACTACTGCCCCCCCCAAGAAAAATCATATAATCTAACTTGAAATAGATAAAATACTAGAAATAAATAACAAAGAAACAGCCTATATGATATCACATTCCCATCTGCAGTGAATTTGTACCGACCTACTTACTTTGGTCAATGTTGGGTCATTGTATCTATTACTTAGAAATATCTGTAAGGCTTAGTATAGGATCATCAAATGTGTTCAGTTCAGTTCAGTCGCTCAGTCATGTCCGACTCTTTGCGACCCCATGAATTGCAGCATGCTAGGCCTCCCTGTCCATCACCAACCTCGGAGTTCACTCAGACTTACGTCCATCGAGTCAGTGATGCCATCCAGCCATCTCATCCTCTGTCGTCCCCTTCTCCTCCTGCCCCCAATCCCTCCCAGCATCAGAGTCTTTTCAGTGAGTCAACACTTCGCATGAGGTGGCCAAAGTACTGGAGTTTCAGCTTTAGCATCATTCCTTCCAAAGAAATCCCAGGGCTGATCCCCTTCAGAATGGACTGGTTGGATCTCCTTACCGAGAGGAGCTACCCTGTGTCCGAGGCCAGGGGTGGCAGCTGGAAGGAGCAACCCCACCTCCAAGGAGCGGTGGCGGCACAGGCACAAGAGGGCCTAGAGGAGCTATTCCACTTTCAAGGTCAGGAGATGAGGAGATACCCCTTGTCCAAGGTAAGGAGCAGCAGCTGTGCTTTGCTGGAGCAGCCATGATGAGATACCCAAGTAAGATGGTAGGTGTTGCAAGAGGGCATCAGAGGCCAGACACACTGAGACCATAATCACAGAAAACTAGTCAATCTAACCACACTAGGACCACAGCCTTGTCTAACTCAATGAAACTAAGCCATGCCCATGGGGCCACCCAGGATGGGCGGGTCATGGTGGAAAGGGCTGACAGAATGTGATCCACTGGAGAAGGGAATGGCAAACCATTTCAGTATTCTTGCCTTGAGCACCCCATGAACAGTATGAAAAGGCAAAATGATAGGGTACTGAAAGAGGAACTCCCCAGGTCAGTAGGTGCCCAATATACTACTGGAGATCAGTGGAGAAATAACTCCAGAAAGAATGAAAGGATGGAGCCAAAGCAAAAACAATACCCGGTTGTGGATGTGATTGGTGATAGAAGCAAGGTCTGATGCTGCAAAGAGCAATATTGCATAGGAACCTGGAATGTCAAGTCCATGAATCAAGGCAAATTGGAAGTGGTCAAACAGGAGATAGCAAGAGTGAACATCAACATTCTAGGAATCAGCAAACTGAAATGGACTGGAATGGGTAAATTTAACTCAGATGACCACTATATCTACTACTGTGGGCAGGAATCCCTTAGAAGAAATGGAGTAGCCATCATGGTCAACAAAAGAGTCCGAAATGCAGTACTTGGATGGAATCTCAAAAACGACAGAATGATCTCTGTTTGTTTCCAAGGCAAACAATTCAGTATCACAGTAATCTAAGTCTATGCCCCAACCAGTAACACTGAAGATGCTGAAATTGAACGTTTCTATGAAGACCTACAAGACCTTTTAGAACTAACACCCAAAAAAGATGTCCTTTTCATTATAGGGGACTGGAATGCAAAAGCAGGAAGTCTAGAAACACCTGGGGTAACAGGCAAATTTGGCCTTGGAATACGGAATGAAGTAGGGCAAAGACTAATAGAGTTTTGCCAAGAAAATGCACTGATCATAGCAAACACCCTCTTGCAACAACACAAGAGAAGACTCTACACATGAACATCACCAGATGTTCAACACTGAAATCAGATTGATTATATTCTTAGCAGCCAAAGATGGAGAAGCTCTATACAGTCAGCAAAAACAAGACTAGGAGCTGACTGTGGCTCAGATCATAAAATGTGTTACTACTGACTAAACAATACTACCTGTACAGCCTTAATCTATTACAATCTGTAAGCTTAAATAATTAAAATAACAAGCTAACACTGAAACATTTAAAAAGTTACTAAATGACTTTCAGTGCTCATTGTAATTATGTGTTACTCCATAATGTCAATGTATTTATTGACAACATAAAATTAGTAATTAATTGGTAAGTCAAAGACAAAAGCCTTGAACTATTCTGTCACTCTTTAAAGTGATTCATTGTAGCTAATAAAGTCTGGTAAATATTTATCTCTTTCTTTTGCACAAGTAAAATAAATAAAAATTTATTCAAATTATAAAAGCTTTTGGACCTTCACTTAAAAAAGCAAAAATCTATCACATTAGAAGTCTGACATTTCATTAAAAACAGCTTTACATTAATATGACAGATTAAATTAAAAAGTGTAATAAACTGAATACTAACCATCTTTGTACAAATCAGTGCTGCAGATGGATTTTATTTTAATTTTGTTACTTATCTTTATCTTTCCTCTTTCAATGTCTTAAACTTCATTGTTATCTTTAAGACCTTTGATAGCATTGTGAAAACTGCTTCAATTACCAACAATTCATTCTATTAAAATTAACATAAATATGTTTTCACAAGGCAAAGGAACTCAGAGAATTATTGACTCAAAAATATGATTTATGACATGACCACATTTTCTCCTCTCAGTTCAAAAGAACTAGTATGTTATCCGATTAATATATTTCTATAATCAAACATTTGGTATACGTGACTCTCACTTACTAATGCATGAACAGTCCTTTAAGCTATAATTATTAACAAGAAGAAAACACTTTCAAGGAATTGTCAAACTTCTTATAAGCAACAGAAAACAAAAGGATTGTGAAACCTGGGAACAAATGAACTGAATGTAAACTTTCTGTTCCCAGTGCACCCATCTTCAAAACACTTGCCAGTTTTAATCAAGGAGAATGAAAATGAACAGAGATTCTGTTGAGATCTCCATGGAGAGAGCTGATGATGGGGGAGAGGTGTCCCTTCCGTGAGGGCTATAAGGTGTCATGAAGAAGAGCCAAAGAACCCAAGACTAAGAAATGGTGTTCCAGGAAGAGTTGATACTTAGGAACCACAAGTCACTTACAGGAAGATTAAGCAGCACCATGATAGTCCTTTTGGACTTTGATGTCCAAAAAATCACAAGGATGCTGCACATGTGGCCTAAGTCTTTCCTTCCCTAACATTGCAATTGTGAAGGGAAACAGGTATGAAAAATGTTCTGAATCAGAAAGAAACACCTCCAGGGTGAAGACTAAGCCAGAAGCTGGGGAAAATAACACTGTTAGAATTGGTAAAACACCTTAGATGATTGGGGATTCAATTTTCTGCAAGAAAAAGACATTTGAATTCAGTCTGCTTCTTTCCTTAAGAGTTCATTCTTAAAAATGTCTTTTTGATGCATAGGCACATTTATCTCCTATAGAGAAAAAATGATTGTAGCATAATTTGAAAACTAAACTATTAGTATCAGTAGGAACATGTCTTTCTGTCTTCCATACTCTTTTTTTTCCCCTTGGGCATCACAAATATAAGCCATCTGGTATACCAGATGCTTTCTTTTTCTTTACTCATGCAGAAAGTGTAAGTGGAAGGCCTCCAAAATCCGACACTATTATCCATTTGCTTATCATTATCATCACTATCAATTTCCCAGCACTTTAATAAATGATGCCTTTTCTCTGGTTTGAAATCAGTAAGGTTTATATAAATTATTTACTTTTTCCCCTACAAGATGCCAGCTAAATTTTAGTTAGTCAGAAATGTGGAATATGGTTAACTATGGCTCTGTTGTATATAAGCTCCAACTTTATGCAATGTGTTCCATTTTAAACAAAATGTTGACTTAAATTTTATTACAATATTTATCAACCTGTCTCTTCACCAGCACTTACTTTCTCAAAAACAATTTGAATGTATTTTTGATTACCTGCCAGGTTCTAATCCAGTTCATTCTATTGTATATTGATCAAAAAACGTGTGTGTGTGCACATGTATGTGCATGTCCTTTCATGTGTGTGGATATGTGTGCATACATACAAGAGGAAAACATTTCCATGCATGGTGAGCATATCATAATTAAGCAGGAAAATCTAGCAGAGCAAAACAGAGGGAGGCCTAGAAACTCATAATGCTTAGTGTTATTAGCACAGTACTGGTGTTAGGAATTAAAATAGCCCCAGGGTAAACAATTCATTTGCAGTAGGACAATTTGTTGCAAGAGCTATTTGCAAACTATCTTGAAAGAAGCATTCTAGTAACAGAGTAGCTATTTTTGTGTAGTGGTTAACTTAGAATCCCATTTTCAATTATAAAGTCACTAAGTACAACAGTACATGAGTACTCACAAATTTTCAGATGAAGTTAGAATCCAGGGCAGTAGGGTCCACATCAACTATGAGACATATGGTTGATCAAGGCCTGTGTCATAGTGTTGTTATGAAGACTAAATGAAATAATATAAAACAGATCAACAAGCACGTGTTGAGTTTAAAATAAATATTTTGAAGTTGCTGTTTCAAAGATTTGTAAAATATCTAAATTGAAAAACATGTATACCTGTGGTGGATTCATTTTGATATTTGGCAAAACTAATACAATTATGTAAAGTTTAAAAATAAAATAAAATTAAAAAAAGAAAAGAAAATTCCAGTTAGAATAAAAAGAAAAAAGAAAAACTGAAATAGCTATGGTATTATAAATATAATTATGATCACTGAAGTTTGTAATACTTTACAGACTAAATTCTGAAGTGTTATAGATGTAAATACAAACAACGCAAAATATTACCACTAGGATGGCTTTTACATAGAGAAAGAATGGTGCTGATGGTGGACATTACAGATCCCCAGTTGAAACTGCATTGTGCTTTGCATTCTAAAGTCAGTGCAAATAACCTGTTAACTTTATTTAAAGTGTTTGCTGTACAGCTACAGTTTGAGGACAAATAAACTGCTGTGCCCTCCTTCCAACTAAACTGCTGCCCTTCCCCTCCATGGTGAGTATGGACTTGCCAAGGCTCATCAGGCAGCTTTCAGCAGTGTAATAGCTAGAAGAAAGACTTTATAATTGACCCAGTCACACATGCTACTTATAAATACATACCTGCTGTAATTTACTAAATATGGAGGTTAATATGCAAATTCAGATGCATAACTTAAAATTAGTAAATGCTATCTTTTTCATTCTTCAATGATTATTTATTAACTTTAAATATTTTGTGTTCTTTCATATTGCTGATTTAAAATAACCTTATAAAATTGTTTAAAAGACATATGTTAACTAAGTACTTCAAAGCAAATGTTTCTATTTTTATTATTACCCTGATACCATAAAACCCTTGAATGTACATCTTGCATGTTCCTGTGTGGTTTTGTCTGTGTATATCTACATGTAAACACACACATGCATGCATAATGAATTGAGAACTACAGGAAAAAAAATTGTCTTTCATTTCAATCATTTTTATACTTCTGTTTTAAAGACTTATATTGTACTATTTTACTACAACTGCAGAGTTTTTACTACAGTCATATATCTATTCTGAAGTGCAGATGTGTAAAATTCAAATATTCAGTACCTGGTGCACTAATAGTTTTAACAAGGCAAATTCAGATTTTAAGTATACATCCACCTGCCAAAAAGAAACATATCCTAAGCCTTTATTTATGTGTTAATTGACTTTCTTATTAAAAACGTTCATTGTTGTCTTCAAATACAATTATGAATTAATTTTTCTGTATATAAGATAGTGTTCTTTATCAAGTATTAAAGAAAAACATTTTTGCTATGTCATAATAAGTATGAGTTAGGGGTTGAAATGTTTTATAATCAGGAAATGAGAATGTTATTTCTAATAGAAACTTGTTGAAGAGCTGAGAGAGACAGCTGAAGTAGAGGTATATTTAACAGTAAATATAATATTATATTTTAAGGAGGATAATCCTTTATTTCATGATAATACTATGTTATTAATACTGTAACTTGCAGGCAATTTTCTTCTTGAATTAATTTAGAGAGTAATTTTTAACATAAAATACTCAGATTTTTGGGGGGGGAAAGGAAGCAAACGAGATGTTAAAATAATCTAAGAGGAATAAAATACTGTTAGTGAAATAAAAAACAGAACAGGAAAATTTTAGGAAATTTTTAAAACAGGAAAAAAATTTTAAAATATGTTTATAGCATATCTGGTGTATCTGAAATCTTCAAACCTTATCAATATAGTTTCAATAAATTCAGATATTTTGAATGTGTTAGCAGGTCTAGGGACTACATCTGAAATATCTGGTTTAAAAAAATAGTTCATTTTTAACAATACTTGGTCTTATTTTTTATTCCACTAACAGTAAAATGGCAAGTTGATGGGGAAACAGTGGAAACGGTGACAGGCTTTATTTTGGGGCTCCAAAATCACTGCAAAAGGTGACTGCAGCCATGAAATTAAAAAACGCTTGCTCCTTGGAGGAAAAGTTATGACCAATTTAGACAGCATATTAAAAAACAGAGACATTACTTTGCCAACAAAGATCCGTCTAGGCAAAGCTATGATTTTTCCAGTAGTCATGTATAGATGTGAGAGTTGGACCATAAAGAAAGCTGAGCACCAAATAATTGATGCTTTTGAACCGTGGTATTGGAGAAGACTCTTCAGAGTCCCTTGGACTGCAAGGATATCAAACCAGTCAATCCTAAAGGAAATCATTCTGAATATTGATTGGGAGGACTGATGCTGAAGCTGAAACTTAATTCTTTGGGGACCTGATGCGAAGTAATGACTCACTGGAAAAGACCCTTTTGCTGGGAAAGATTGAACGCTGAAGGAGAAGGGTACGACAGGGATAAGATTAGTTGGATGGCATCACCGACTCGACAGACATGAGTTTGAGAAAGCTCCGGGAATTGGTGATGAACAGGGAAGCCTGCTGTGCCGCAGCCCATGGGGTGGCAAAGAGTTGGACATGACTGAGCGACTGAACTGAACTGAACTGAACTGAATTGTGTCAATATCTTTTATCTTTATTTTCTAAAATCTTCACTCAGATTCGGGAATTCATTGTTAGAACATTCTTCTTGATTTCAATCTAAATAATACAGATCCATTGTAGTTAGAAATGTTTACCTTTTATACTCAGTACTTAGAAGAGAATATGCTCATACCTCTCCTGTGTTCTCACTGTTAGAAACACATTCACCTTTCTTTGAGACTGTCAGGCAGATCTATCATGACACAGGGTATTTATTTACAGTTTATGTGACAAACACTGTCAGAGAAAATAACAGGTAAATAAACAGTTCATGATTTGCAGGCTATGTTTGCATAGAAGGTTTTCTATTTTGGGGAATTATTAATTTAGAAGTGCCCATTTATAATAAAAATATCAAATTAACTTATCCAACAAATTACCTTTCAATTTAAAACAATTAGAAAAAGAAATGGAAGAAACTATGCAATGGTCATGTCATGTTTTTTTATTTATTTTTTTTACAGAAATCAATGTAAAACCTTTTGGCCTTTTGGTATACTGAAGAGATTATAGTTTAGGTATTGAAGTGGA
Source organism: Bos taurus (assembly GCF_002263795.3). Classification (NCBI taxonomy): domain Eukaryota; kingdom Metazoa; phylum Chordata; class Mammalia; order Artiodactyla; family Bovidae; genus Bos; species Bos taurus. The sequence goes on from NC_037336.1 coordinate 47,008,180, forward strand.
CTGCTACAAGTCTCCCTGTATGAGTTAAATCACCTAAAGGCAAGTCATTTAGCTCTCTGTCTCAGCTTCTAGTCTATAAAGCATGAAAATAATACTACCTACCTTAGACATTTTTTGTCAGAATTAAAAGGATTTTCATAGATGAAAGCTATAGAAGAGTCCTTCAAATAAAATAAGTGCTAAATGATTTTTATTGTTCTTTTACTAAGGAAAAATACACATTGGGGCTTCCCTGGTAGCTTAGCTGGTAAAGAATCCATCTGCAATATCGGAGACCCTGGTTCAATTCCTAGGTTGGGAAGATCCCCTGGAAAAGGGATAGGCTACCACTCCAGTATTCTTTCTTGGGCTTCCTTGGTGGCTCAGATGGTAAATAATCCACCTGCAATGTGGGAGACCTGGGTTTGATCCCAGGATTGGAAAGCTCCCCTTGAGGAGGGCATGGTAACCCACTCCAGTAGTCTTGCCTGGAGAATCCCTATGGACAGATAAACCTGGCAGGCTACAGTCTATGAGGTCGCAGAGAGTCAGACATGACTGAGCAACTAAGTGCAGAGAGCAAAACATTTATCCAAGACATTTTAACAACTTATATCAAATTACTAATAAAGATGAAATATGTCACTGGTTTTATTATTCACACAACTCAATACTTTTTAATGCACAAAAATTTATTAATGCATAAAAATTAAATAGTGTTATCTAAATACTCAAAACAAAGTGTGTGTGTTTGGTGTATGTGTTTCTGTTAGTTGCTCAGTTATGTCTGACTCTTTGTGACTCCATGGACTGTAGTTTGCTAGGCTCCTCTGTCCATGGGATTCTTTAGGCAAGCATACTGAGGTGGGTTGCCATGCCTTTCTCTAGGGGATCTTCCCGACACAGGGATTGAACCCAGGTCTCCTGCATCACAGGCAGATTCTTTACCATCTGGGCAAATCAAAATGATAAGTTCAAATAAATTAAAAAAAAACTAATCAAATAACTGTGGCCTCATCAAATGAGGAATATGCAAAGTTCAAGCAGTCTCATAAGTACATTAACGTTAATATGCTGGGCATCATTCTTAATTTTAATTTTGGGAATTATTTTTGTCATATAGATACATAATTTTGTGGTAATTTTTCTCAAGTTTATTCAGACACATGCAAAATATACTTAGTGAAAAACTCCAAACAATATTTCTTATAGTCTTTCCATCTATGTTTATGAAAGTGAAGCCAAACATAGTAGCTACATTTCATATTTGAAACAAAACATATATGGAGAGAAAATAATTAATCACTCCAGGTATGGGTATTGATGAAAAATTGTAGGACTCTTCACAATTGGAGAGATTATGTGATTTTCCCCCTGAAATGCATTACAACAGACTTCAAAGAGTTGAAGTATGGCAAAAATCAATGAATAATATTTATTCATGATTGCTTTTGAGGAAATGCTTTATTAATTTTTGTAATTGTTCACTTTGAGATAGCAAGATCGCTTGTTGGAAATTTTGAAGGATATCATAACTTAGAGGAGAATCAGTACCGCTAATTTTTTTTAGTGCAATCTCTTCTATAAATTTGATTGAACAATTTATATGATTATATTGTTAACACAGCAATGGTGATTACATCTTATTTCAGGGAATATACCTTAGCATGTCTGATGCAAAATATAATGTCTTATTTCGGTTCTTATTATAAATCAGATAAGATAAATTGCAAGATATATGATGGTTGTGCTTAGTTTCTCAGTTGAGTATTGTTTTAAATACTCCAAACAATGTGTGTAGTGTTTGTGTTAGTTGCTCAGTCGTATCTGACTCTTTTTGACTCCATGGACTGTGGTTCACCAGGCTCCTCTGTCCATGGGATTATCCAGGCATGCATACTGGTGTGGTTTGCCATGCCTTTCTCCAGGGGATCTTCCCAACCCAGGGATCAAACCCAGGTCTTCCACATTGCAGGCAGATCTTTTTACCATCTGAGCCACCAGGGAAGCCCATGGAGGTTACTACTGTTAAATCAAAATTCAATAAAGTTTCATAAAGTTTTACATGTATGTATCTGTGCAAATTCACCACAAAGGGTCATCCAAGTACAGAGTATTTAATCCCTATCAAATATAAAAAGAAGTTGTTTACTAGTTCACATCAATATTCTGGTCTTTCTATAACCAAGAATACAGAAGTGTTTCTATTAATCATTCTTTCACTTTTTTTTTTTTTTTGAAGGGTTTACTTATCTATTCCCCAGCTTTTCTTTGATGCTCTATCCCACATTTGATTCCCTTTTCAATTGTTATGGGACATCAAGACCCTTACAGAAAATAATGGAACATAATAAATAGAAATTTGCTTTAATCAATTAATTAGACTTTCACAGAACACAAGTCAGTCTTGCCACACATTATCATCACAAATACACCTTTAATACAAGAAAAGTCAGGAGTTAAGGAAACTAATCAGCTAGAATTGATTAATTGAGAGATGATAGTTTTTTGCTTTTTTACTATAGAATAAAAAATAATTTAAAGCAATATTAATATTCAGTGAATAAAAGCTATGTTTACTAGAAATATCTTGTAAAAAGTTAGAAGGCAGGGAAAAAACTGGAAGAAATAATAAGCCATGAAAATAATTCATGAAAATGTAGTATTTAGAACCAATGTAATAAACTGATAAGTAAAGGAATACAAATAGCCAATAGAAGATTAGGCAAAAGGACAGACATTTCACAGATGATAAAACAGTACTATGGATAATAGTTTTAGGGTGGATTCATGGATATTAATGTTATTTAGTTCATATTTACATTCAGGTTACATATGTATGAAGTAATGCATGATCAAAATTAAAATACATTTATTGGTTTATAGAATAATGAATGGAATTATACATATAAACAGCATGATTTATACTGTTATGAGAGTTTCTTTATAAAAAAAATATCTGAAGTATTCCATTATTGGTATAAGATTTAAAGAAAAAAGATGACAGGTCAACTAAACATTAGTTCTACTAACATGGGAAAATTATGTTTATTCCACCACAAGACTAATGAAAGTTTCTTTCATTTTAGCCAAAATGAGATAATTAAAAATAATAATAATTAATTAAATTGATAGAACACCAGAAAAGAGAGAGTATCACACAGATCAAATATTACATGTTTGTTTGTTTTTCCTAAATCAGTGACTGGGTATTCTATCAGCAATAATTGCAGGGCAGATTTTTGCAAGACTCTGTATTAAGCTAGGAGGCAAAGGACAATGGGCCTGGGGAAGAAAGTTGCAGATTTCAGTTGTTAATATGTTGAGTGTGAGTTTCCTGTCTTATATCCAAGCAGTTGTGTCTACTGTTTTGTTCCATATTCCATTCCAAAGTCTAGGAGAAGCTAGGATGCAAAGGTAGATTTTGGAAGAGTTAGAAGATGGATGAAAATTGAAGCCATGGAGGTCAGTGAGATAGCCAAGGAGGAAATTTGTAACATTAGGAAAGATGAAGACTTAGGAGAGACATGTAAGGAATGCAAACTGAAGTTTGGGAAACATGGCCAGTATAGTAAATTATAAAGTGCTTTTATAGCCATAAAATGAAGGAGGGAGCATTGGTAGTTTACCACAAGATGCCTGAGGTGAGGAGTGGGTGGGAGGTAGTTACCTAGGGGAGAACAGAGTTTACTTACTGCTTAACACTACAGCATATTTTCAAATACTTATGGATAAATCCAGAAGACAAGTAGGTAAAGATAAGAGCCTGTGGTTAAAGAAATCCCTAGAAAGACAGAAGAGCATAGAATCTGGCAGAGATGAGGAAATTAGATTTTGGTTGTGGGAGAAACTGTTATCCATTTACATTTTCTTTTACTCTTCTTTTTTTCCTCTTTCCTTTTCTCCATCTCTCTTCTTCCCTTTCCCTTGCTTCCTTCTCCTACTCTCTTTTGTTTTTTAGAGGAATTTGATCTAGTTCCTATCTGAGGCATTTTATTTTCTCTCTGAAATGAGAAGAATGATCATCTGAAAGTGAGAGGATTAGATAGCATTTAATGGGATTGGAAAAGTATTTGGAATAGAAAATCAACCACAGTTGGGGGCTTAAAAGGATTTTCAGGTGGTAGTGCAGTCTGGTTTGATACTACTGTCCTCCAAATATTTATACTGAGAAAAAGCAGCCTCCAAGTCTGCACATATGTGAACAGTGAGTAGTGAAAACTAAATTAAAGCATAGATCAATTCCTTATGTAGTTGGAATATGGTTCTGCATTAAATTTTAGTTATTTTTTTATTATCTGCCAAATATTCACAATATTCAAAAGGCATTACCATCTGAAAATGGCAAAAGGAAAATAGAAGCTGTTTCTACCAGCAAGTAGATTTGCAAATGTTGTAAAGTTTCCTTTTCACTTTTTATAACTCAATTCTCCTCTTCACAGCTTGTGCCATTCCTGAATCATTATAGTATAGTTGTTACATTTATTTACTCCTCATTTAAAATTGAGTGTATATAACAACATTCTCAGAGGTATTGTCTAGGAAGGAAAGCCCAGAATACATCAAACTTTATCTTCTTAAATACATTCTTATATTCTTAAACATTTTGGTATACATAAGCCTTTCAGCTTTGGAACAGTCTTTGTTGTAGACTCAGTTAGCATAGTCCATGTTTGTCCCAAATATTTTAGTATTGGTAAGTTTTGTGATCTTAGCATCTGTTCAATTTAAAAAAATCATGTGTTACAACCTGCTGTATGTATTTATCAAAACTACAGTGTGTGGAAAGGGATTTGCATAATTGGAAATAAATCAGCTGTTTTGTTAAACTACTGGAATGTGAAATTCTGACAGGTAACACAAAGAGCATTTCGCTATATAAATATTTTCAGAAAGCAAAATGTTTACTTTCTCAAGCTTCCAGACTGGAATGGAGAATAACAAATAAAGCTTCTAGTTCAATTTTCCATTTATAGCCTGCAAGTTTAAATTTTAAATCCCCAGCAGATATAATTACAGGAAAAAAATGAAAAAGAAGAGAGCTAATCTTTGAAATTTGCCCCTAAGTAATATCTAACATTGTATATATAATGTTAGATGTTTCCTATATATATATATATATATATATATATATATGGCTTATGTTTTGCAAATAAAAAGCAACTTAACATACAAACATATTCATTGTCACAGAGTTCCACATCATTTTAATTCATATCTCTTAGAAATGTGTATTGGACTGTCAGTTAAAGTTGAAGACTTTCCATTGCTGATTTTCACAATGAAAAGCACAGTGTAGATTTCTTGTAGCGAAGTCTACCATCAGCTTAGTATTCTGCATTCCTACTTCTGACCTGCTAACCCTTAGTGAGCACACATACTGAACAGTGAAAACAAGAACTGAATTTGCTTTTAATTACCTGTCTTTTTTATTTATTCTTCTAGGAGAGACTGAGTCTGGAAGCTCCCTATAGGTCTTCTCTGTAATGATTAAGCATTTCAAGGAGCAGTTGGTTTATATTAAAAGTTCAATAGTGCATAACTCTTTCCCTGCATCTTCTGAAGTAAAATAATTCACTCTTGTTCAGGTGTTATATGAGACACCATTTCATTGAAGAGGCACAGAAAATTAATGAGTTCAAAGCCAGTTGAGCTATATTTTCAAACAATAAAAGCAGTGAACTAGATATACATTGTTCACTTTCTGCTCTAAAGGCATTATAATTGTGCTACATATTTGTCTGTAAAGAAATAAAACCACATCAACATGACCCTCAGGTCAACAAACATTCAAGCCACCAAAATACTGAAGCTGGTAGAGAGCCTACTTGGACCAGAATTCAAAACTATAAACCAGAGGAAACTAATGCCTTGGATTTCCAAAGAAGTGGAATGAAAATGGTGAACTTTAAATGCAAAGAAGTTAGTTTTAAATAAAAACATAGATGGGGAAAGAACATTTTTAGAAGTTACTTCTACCAGCATTATTTGGATGGATCATATCCAGTGCGAATCTTATCCTAGAAATAAAGGTATATTTTGTTTGCCCAGAGCAAGATAAATCTTCATTAATTCAACTTAACTAAGGCTAACAATGCCTTTAAAATTTGCTTTTTATCAAAATAGATTTTTAATTAAGGAAAAAAAAAACCCATATCTCACTTTAGTCAGATCTTCGGAGGCATGGTGAATTTTAAGTTTCTAATACTGAGTAAGCATGATTAATTATTCTAATCCTTTCAAACTATTCTACTGATGTTAAGAATATATTTAATATTTTCTATCTGAATAAAGTGTAAAAATTCCCCAAATGTGTAACTCTTCAATGTTATTATACTTAGTTTGTATGCCTTTGTGTATATGGTCTTCTCAATTTTTCTAAAATTCTTTACTGTAGTTTTCAAGAGGTTCTGGGAATAATTTTTTTTTTTTTGGTTTAGAATGGTTTCTATAATATTTTTCTGCTTTAATTTTAATGATAATTAAATAAATTTAATAAAAGGGTAATTTATGATTCAAACTTTTTGGTTTGCTTTTTTTTTATAATGGATAAAATGTGTCTTATATTGCATTTTTGCTGTTTATTTTCTTTAGAAAATAAACTTTAGAGCAATTTTAAGTTTATGGAAAAATGAATGGGAAATACAAAGAGTTCATATGTACTCCCTTACTCCACCTCTCCCTCAGTTTCCCCTATTATTAACATGGGCTCATCAATGTGGAACATATCTTACAATAGAGGAGCAAGTGTTACATTATATGATACATTATTACTAATTAGAGATCATAGTTTTCATTAGGGTTCACTCTGTTGTACACTCTAAAGGTATGGATAAACCTATGAGGACACATCCACCATTTAAGTATCATGAAGAATAGTTTTACTGTCCAAAAAATTCCCAGTGCTTCCTCCTTCTCCCAAACCCTTGGCAATCACTGATTTTTTTTTTCCCCTGACTCTCTAGTTTTGTCTTTTTCAGAATGCCAGATAGTTCAAATCAGAGAATGCATCTTTTTTCATACGGGATTCTTTCACTTAGTCCTACACATTTAAGTTTTGCCCCATGCTCTTTTTAATGGCTTGATAACTCATTTTCTTTTAGTTCTGAATGGCTTTCCGTTGTATGGATGTACCACATTTGTTTATCAATCCACTGACTGAAGTACATCTTGATTGTTTCCAAGTTTTGCAATTATGAATAAAGGTTCTGTAAACATTCTTCTTGTGGACATACATTTTCAGTTCCTTTGGAAAACACTAAAGAATGCAATTACTGTACTATATGGTAAAAACATGTTTAGTTTTGTAAGAAACTGCCAAACTATCTTCCAAATAGGATATTTACCTTTGCTTCATATTCTCACTATCATTTGGTGTTGGATTTAAGACATTCTAGTAAGTTTACAATGTCACCACATTGTTATTTTAATATGCTATTACCTAATGAAATGTGATATTGAACATCACTTTAATATGCTTATTTCCCACATATAATCTTCTTTGATACTGTTTCTTTTAATAGCTTTTACCCACATTTTAACTGGGTTGTTTGTTTTCTTATTATTGAGTTGTAAGAACTCTTTATATATTTTAGATACAACTTCTATCACACATACACACACACACACACACACACACACATGTATACATATATTTCCAAATGTTTTCTCCAAGTCTGTGACTTATCTTTTCGTTCTCTTAATAAAGCCTGTTGCAAAGTAATATTTTAGTAATAATTAAGATCAAATTATTTTTTTCCCACTTGGACAGTGCTCTTGGTACTAAATCTATTAATACAAAATCATCAGTAGGGTCATCCTGGTGGCTCAGTGGTAGCAAATGCCCCTGCCAGTGCAGGAGACACAGGTTTGATCCCTATTCTGGGAAGATCCCACAAGTCACAGGGAAACTAAGCCCATGTACCACAACTATTAAGCCTAGTTCTGAAGTCCTGGGAGCCACAACCATTGGGCCCACGTCCTGCAACTGCTGAAGCCCAGGCACCCAGGAAACTACTCCGCAACAAGAGAAGCCACTGCAGTAGGAAGCCTGTGTGCTGCAACTAGAGAATAGTTCTCACTCACTACAACTAGAGAAAAGCCCATACATCAAGGAAAACCCAGTACAACCAAAAAAAAAAAAAAAAAAATCATCAGGAAACTCAAGGCCACCTAAACACTATCTCATTTTACATTCTAGGAGATTCACATTTTGCATTTCCCTTGATGTTTATAATACATTTTGAGATAATCCTGTGAAATGTGTAAGACATTTATTTTTGCATATGGATGTCCAGTTGTTCCAGTCATTTATTAAAAAGAATATCCTTTCTCCATTTAATTGCCTATGCCCCTATGTCAAAAAGCTTCCCTGGTGGCTCAGAGGTTAAAGCATCTGCCTGCAATGCGGGAGACCTGGGTTCGATTCCTGGGTTGGGAAGATCCCCTGGGGAAAGACATGGCAACCCACTCCAGTATTCTTGCCCGGAGAATCCCATGGATGGAAGACCCTGGTGGGCTACAGTCCATGGGGTGACAAAGAGTCGGACATAACTGAGCGACTCCACTTTCACGTTCACTTTCTATGTCAAAGATCATCTGCTCTTATTTATATGGATCTATTTCTGGGCTCTCTATTTTGTTCCATTAATTATTTGTGTATATTTTTGGTAATACTATCATATCTTCATCACTACAGCTTCATGCAGCTTTATAGTGAGACTTGAAGTTCAGTCGTGTCAATCATATGCTTTTCTTTTGCTTTCTCTATTAATCTTCTGTTTTTTATTACTGGTCTTTCACTTTTCAATATAAACTTTAGAATAAGTCATTATTAAATTTTGAAAAGGAGAAATAGTCATGTTGAAAATTTCAGAGATTTAATATTAATATTATGCTGTTAATTATTAGTTAAAGATAAATTCTATATTTGTTTCAATCAAATAATATTAACAGTCTATTAAGGAACCATTGTCTGAAACCACTTGCCCTGGCGAGGCACAATTGTGAGTTATTTCACAACAGGAGGTCCCAATAAGGAGCACAGAACTAACAAGCTATAGCCAGCCAGATGAATTTGGGATGGGCCAAAAGGAAGGAAGACATTCCAGTCCATAATATATCCTTCTAACTACTTTCCTTCTAACTACCAGATACCTTTGTGCTAGAATCCATCTTGGATGAGAGAGGAAGGATCCTGAGTCAGACCGCATATGGTCCAAGTAAGACGACTGGCCAGAGACAACCTGGAAACTAACCCCATTGCCATAAAACCTGAGACTGCAAGCCAGCTGGCAGAGTGATTCTCCTGGGTTCCTTTACTCAAGTGCTCTCTGCCCAGGGCTCCCCTTTCCATTGATATTCAATGACATACATTTGATTTCAGTGATTTTAAAATAATCAATGATAGAAATAATACAGAACAACAAAAAGAAAATTGTTATTTCTGTACTTTTCTTTATTCTACATGATGGACACTGTATAATCATTCATTTTTACTCATGAGAATATTTTAAGTCAAATATTTTTGTACTGTACCATCATTCCAATCAAGGAAACAGACAAGTATAATTTTGTCCTTGGTAAAGTGGCTGAAGTATGTCTTATGAATTATTGTTCACCTAGTAAATATGTGCACAATAAATGATATCTGTTCATTGAAGAAAATAGAGATGTTGGCTTCTGGTGCATTTTTAGCTTTCATGTCCTTAAAACTCAATGACTTTTGCACAGCAAAGGAAGCCACAAACAAAACAAAAAGTCAGCCCTCTTGATTGGGAGGAAATATTTACAAACAAAGCAACTAACAAGGATTACTCTCCAAAAAATACAAACAGCTCATGCAGCCCAATATTAAAAAACAAACAACCCAATCAAAAAATAGCCAGAAGATCTAAATAGGCATTTCTCCAAAGAAGACCTACAGATAGCCAAGAAGCACATGAGGCTTAACATCACTAATTTTTGGAGAAATACAAATCAAACTAAAATGAAGTATCACTATACACTTTAGAATGGACATCATCAAAAACAATCTACAAAGAACAAATGATAGAGAGGGTGTGGACAAAAGGGAATCCTCCTACAGTGTAGGAGGAATGTAAATTGCTGCAACTGTTATGCAGAAGGGTATGGAGATTCCTTAAAAAAGCTAAAAATAGAACTACCATACATAGAAATCCCACTTCTAGACATATACCTAGAGAAAACCATGATTCAAAAAGGTACCACCAAATGTAAATAGTGCTCCCTGCAGCACTGTTTACAATAGCCAGGACATGGAAGCAACCTAAATGTCCACCGATGGAGGAATGGATAAAGAAGATATGGTACATATATACAATGCAATATTGCTCAGTCATAGAAAAGAACACAATAATGCCATTTGCAGCAACATTGATAGACCTAGAGATTTTCATACAAGTTGAAGTAAGTCAGACATTGAAAACCAAATATATGGTATTGCTTACATGTGAAATCTTAAAGAAAGTACAAATGAACTTACAAAACAGGAGTAAAATATGTAGAAAACAAACTTACAGTTACCAGAGGATGGGAAACTGGGATTGACATATACACACTACTATATATAAAATGGAGAACAAACAAAGACCTACTATATAGCGCCAGAAACTCTACTTAATACTCTGTGATGACCTATACAGGAAAAGAATCTCAAAAAAGATCTGATATATGTCTATGTAAAACTGATTCACTTTGCTGTACACCTGAAAATAATACAACATGGCAACTATACTCCAACAAAAATAAAAAATAAAATAAAATATGAAGACAAACAAAAACCCTCAAACAATGAATACGTGAATTCTATAATCATCCGCCTCATCCCAAGGGGAGAAAATAAAATCTTAGAGCTCTCAGGTTGAGCCCATGTACTCTGTACAATTGACAAAGTTATTCTGAAAAATATACATAAAAGAGGAATCGTAAAAAGTCTAGAGCTTTAGTCCCATTTCTCTCAGGCTAGCTGTGTGATCTTGACAAAGCTCTCAAGCTCTCTAGTTGATTTTATTTTATTTATGAAATGAAGAGGGCCTGTTATTTGATCCTAACGTCCTACTAAGATTTACATTTTCTATGAATCTCTCATGACAGCATTCCAAAGATACTAGGAAAATTAAAGAGAAGAACACTGATTTTTGAGGAGAAAATGTTACTGATTAAGAGCTTATAAAGTGTCAGCTATCCTTTTAAATGCTTTATGTTAATTAAAAAAGGAATGCTAGTTTTTTCCACTTGTACAAATGAAACAACTATAGAAGAGAGAAGTTAAGTAATGCATTTAAGGAGATCCAGCTTCTAAAGGTGACAGCCAAGACCTTAACCCAGGTAACTGAATCAAGAGCTATACTAACACTCCAAAACCCTGCACCTGTCAAATGTGCAACTCAGATTTCTTATTTTTATTGTGTTTACAGCAATATTTATTGGCTTGGCGAGACTTCAGCCAGAGGTTCAGAGATCTACTTAGTGTGGACTCTGAAGTATGACTACCTTAACCTAGACTTGCTCAAGAGTTTTTATAATAACTGGGTCTATTCTAATCAAAACTATATTATATAAAAGTATGTCTCAAAACATAATCCACAGACAGCCTGCATTAGCACAAATTTGAATGTGTTAAAATGCAGATTCTTAGGTCCCAACCTATACATACTTAATCCTTATACGAGGACTTGAGAAATGGGTAATTTAACTGTCAATCTAGATGATTTATACATTCTGAAATTTGAGTATCACTGCTATAGATGAAGTGAAGAATTCCTTAGTTTTCATTGTTCATTTTACACAATCCAATAATAATTTCAAACACGAAGATCCTAAAACACAAAGAAAAAACTACAGTCATCCAGCCAAGCAGGCACATAGATAGCCATTTAAACATTCTTTCATTCAAGAGATTGACACTGACCTTTTACTATATGCTTTGATTTTTCACATGTTACAAAAGAAACTGAAGACAGAGGTTCAACCTCTGTTAAGATTAATTTGACAAAAAATAAAAAAACAAACCAAACAATTTTGAAAATATTTTGGTAAAAAATTTTAACAAGATTACAGTCCTTTGTTATTAAGCACCCGTTCATCTAATATTTCAGCACTTGTACCAGGCCTGGGGAATTTAGAGGAGGCTACCTTGAGGCTGTATTTTCCAAAGAATTGTAAACATACCTAAGACCATCATCTTGCTACAGAAGTCTACATTTGTATAATTAGTGCACTATTATAACATAATAATAAAAAGTATTAAAATACTTAATGTATTAAAATACTTTAATGTGTTTCATGATGCCTACCTTTCCTTGACGTGATATAGCTGCTTTGACAGTAATTGTTGATGTCCTTATTAAATCTAAGGTCAATGTTAATTTAAACTGAGATGAGAGTCTTTTAACAATGACAGTGGCTAATGTCAGGAGTAGTACTTAGAACATCTGTTTTGAGTGTGGCAATTTCAGTTGTAATAGATTAGCCTCTGCTTCTGTGTAAGTGGTAAAAACAAAGGAAAACAGAGAGCCAACATGGTATTCTATGAGCAAATTTAAAATATAAAAGAACTGTAAACAAGTGTTCAAAATGAATACTTGGAAAAATAAACATGCCAAGTCTATTTTAACAATCACACTTCACTGTATCCATGGCAATACACTCCTCTAGGTTATCCAGCAGCTTGAAATTCAGCATTAAACAGAGACTAGAACAAGTGCAAAAGAATGCTCTGTAAATCTATTAGGAGTCAAACCTAGGTAGTGCTGTATGGACAATCTTCAAAGGATAGTTTCTTCAAAAATAAATTGGGGCAATGTAGCATTGTTGCTTTTATTTATAGATGAAACTCTTCTCAACTATGTTCCCTGAGCTCTTTGCCTTATCCTGAACTTGTTTCACTTTCTTTTCCCTAGTGAAGTTCTGTATGCTTTGGTTTTGTGAGAATTTTCCTTTTCTTTCCATTGAGCTGCTGAATTTAATGTAGCGCTCTTTGAGTTGCAGAGTGACCAGGTCTCACACCAGGGAGGGTAGCCTGTCTTTGGGTAGCTCTGATGGCAAACCTTAGGGTAAAGTGTCAGGTCATAATTTCCATCCTGATATGTAAAGATTGGCACCATCAATCCTAACTTAACTTTGCTTTCCATTCTTCCAGGAACCTTGGCTTTGTGTTTTTATTTTTCATCTACCACCATTGTTTTAAAACAACTTATTATGTCACGTCTTAATAAGTAGTGACTTGGTTATTTTACGTTGGTAACATTTTATGTGGCTTTTGGCAGGTTTTTTTCTTATTATTTCTTAAATAACTATAAGTAGTTTGAGAAGCAGAAAGTTAAGTGTTCATCAGGCCATTATCTATTTAACAAGACAGTAAAAATTTAGGAACTCTGGGATTACTTGGCATAAACAATTAATCAATACTCAACAGTAATTTCAATCTTTTTTCATGGACTCTCAGCTTTGGGAAGTTTATCAAGTAGAGCTCTCACAGGCTCAATACTATTTCTCACCATTTTTTCCCCTAAGCTTGTCAGTCAGGCTTGATATTTCCCCTAGGGTCTCTAAAGGTCCAACAGATCACCATCATTGTGGCCATTTAACCACTGATGGCACCCAACTCCAGTACACTTGCCCGGAAAATCCATGGATGGAGGAGCCTGGTGGGCTGCAGTCCATGGGGTCGCGAAGAGTCAGACACGACTGAGCGACTTCACTTTCACTTTTCTCTTTCCTGCTTTGGAGAAGGAAGTGGCAACCCACTCCAGTGTTCTTGCCTGGAGAATCCCAGGGACCGGAGAGCCTGGTGGGCTGCCGTCTATGGGGTCGCACAGAGTCGGACACGACTGAAGTGACTTAGCAACCACAGCAGATAAATACTTTGCAGAGTGTGGTGTAAAATGCTTCTCTGGGAAATCCACCTCCACATATGTAACTTTCTTTTCAGAAGTGACATTCCAGTATGCGCTGCTGCTGCTGCTAAGTTGCTTCAGTCGTGTCCGACTCTGTGCGACCCCCTAGACGCCAGCCCACCAGGCTTCACCGTCCCTGGGATTCTCCAGGCAAGAACAGTGGAGTGGGTTGCCATTGCCTTCTCCAAGGCGTGAAAGTGAAAAGTGAAAGTGAAATTGCTCAGCAGCTCCATGGACTTCAGCCTACCAGGCTCCTCCGTTCATGGGATTTTCCAGGCAAGAATACTGGAGTGGGTTGCCACTGCCTTCTCCGCTAGTATGTTCTACTAAGCTACAACTCTGTGTCTCTGAGTCTGTCTGTCTCTTGCTCTCCCTCTGACATATTCAGTATTATTTAACTTTTTTTCATGGGTCACATAACCAAAACTTGGGACAGAGCTTTTTGAAATCTATTTCTAAGAAAACAATAATCTGAAACTCAAGAAACTAAAATAATCATCTAGTTTTTTAAGTGGACCAAAAGTACTACACTGTCTACATTTTAAGTAGTAAAATGTGGACAAAGTAACAGGGAGACCATGTAAATCTCTGTAACTGATCTGAGTTCAGTTAAGTTTAGTTCAGTCACTCAGTCACGTCCAACTCTTTGAGACCCCATGAATTACAGCATACCAGGCCTCCCTGTCCATCACCAACTCCCGGAGTTCACTCAGACTCATGTCCATCTAGTCAGTGATGCCATCCAACCATCTCATCCTCTGTCGTCCCACTTTCCTCCTGCCCCCAATCCATCCCAGCATCAGAGTCTTTTCCAACGAGTCAACTCTTCACATGAGGTGGCCAAAGGACTGGAGTTTCAGCTTTACCATCATTCCTTCCAAAGAACACCCAGGACTGATATCCTTTAGAATGGACTGGTTGGATCTCCTTGCAGTCCAAGGGACTCTCAAGAGTCTTCTCCAACACCACACTTCAAAAGCATTAATTCTTCGGTGCTCAGCTTTCTTTAAAGTCCAACTCTCACATCCATACATGACCACTGGAAAAACCATAGCCTTGACTAGATGGACCTTTGTTGACAAAGTAATGTCTCTGCTTTTTAATATGCTGTCTATGTTGGTCATAACTTTTCTTCCAAGCAGTAAGCATCTTTTAATTTCACGGCTGCAATAACCATCTGCAGTGATTTTGGAACCCAGGAAAATAAAGTCAGCCACTGTTTCCACTGTTTCCCCATCTATTTCCCATGAAATGATGGGACCAGACATCATGATCTTAGTTTTCTGAATGTTGAACTTTAAGCCAACTTTTTCACTCTCCACTTTCACTTTCATTAAGAGGCTCTTTAGTTCCTCTTCACTTTCTGTCATAAGGGTGGTGTCATCTGCATATCTGAGGTTACTGCTATTTCTTCCCTCATCTTGATTCCAGCTTGTGCTTCCTCCAGCTCAGCATTTCTCATGATATATTCTGCATATAAGTTAAATAAGCAGGGTGACAATATGAAGCCTTGACATACTCCTTTTCATATTTGGAACCAGTCTGTTGTTCCATGTCCAGTTCTAACTGTTGCTACCTGACCTGGATATAGGTTTCTTAAGAGGCAGGTCAGGTGGTCTGGTATTCCCATCTCTTTCAGAATTTTCCACAGTTTATTTTGATCCATACAGTCAAAGGCTTTGGTATAGCCCATAAAGTACATTTGAAAGATAAAAGATCATCATGATCAAGTAGGCTTTATCCCAGGGATGCCAGGATTCTTCAACATACACAAATAAGTCAGTGTGATACACAATGTTAACAAATTTGACAGATAAAAATCATATGATGATCTCAATAGATGCGGAGAAAGCCTTTGAAAAAAATTCAACACCCATTTATGATAAAACTCTCCAGAAAGTAGAACTAGAGGAACATACCTCAACATAATAAAGGCCATATGTCATGCTATGATTTTTCCAGTGGTCATGTATGGGTGTGAGAGTTGAACTATAAAGAAAGCTGAGAGCTGAAGAATTGATGCTTTGAAACTGCGGTATTGGAGGAGTCTTGAGAGTCTCTTGGACTGCAAGGGGATGCAACCAGTCCATCCTAAAGGTGATCAGTCCTGGGTGTTCATTGGAGGGACTGATGGTGAAGCTGAAACTCCAATACTTTAGCCACCTGATGCTGAGAGCTGACTCATTGGGAAAGACCCTGATGCTGGAAAATATTGAGGGCAGGAGGAAAAGTGGATGACAGAGGATGAGATGGTTGGATGGCATCACCAACTCGATGGACATAAGTTTGGGTGGACTTGGGAGTTGGTGATGGACAGAGAGGCCTGGCATGCTGCAGTTCATGGACTCGCAAAGAGTCATATAGGACTCAGCGACTGAACTGATCTGAACTGATGACAAACCCACAGCAAACATTATTCTCAATGGTGAAAAACTGAAAGAATTTCCTCTAAGATGAAGAAAAACAGGTTGGTTGATAATGTTATTGTTTAAACAAATGTGCCACATTTGTTAATTTGTGGAAATGAAGGTGAAGTCCATGTATCTAATTTGCAAACTACACCTCCTCTCCCTCATTTATGCCTGCAGGTTTATGCACCAAAGTCTGAAGGTGTGGATTCCAGATCCTGCAGTCTTGTATTAAGAGATTTTACATTTTGTAATTTATATGTCATTTTAATTTCCCACTCCTAAAACTAGAAAATAACTAGAAAAGTCCAACTGCACATTTCTGTTTTCTAAGGATCCTTCTCAGAAGTGATGGAAGACATTATTTGCATATATTCACCTTGGTCACATTCTTTTTTTCTTTAAATTATGGTTAACTAATCCAGTCTTGGACCATTAAGCCTTATGGTGCTTTCTCTCTTATGTACTTGAGTTCACTGTATTAGTTATGATTAGTTAACATTAGTTAAGAGTTTAAAACACTATAAAAATGAGAACCTCAAATCACAGTGGCTTAAAGATGCTAAAAATCTATTTCTTTTATAAATGTTTCAAGGTTAAAAGCAAGAGATTCCAGAAAAACATCTATTTCTGCCTTATTGACTATGCCAAAGCCTTTGGCTGTGTGGATCACAATAAACTGTGGAAAATTCTGAAAGAGATGGGAATACCAGACCACCTGACCTGCTTCTTGAGAAATTTGTTATACAAATTTGCGGGTCAGGAAGCAACAGTTAGAATTGGACACGGAACAACAGACTGGTTTCAAATAGGAAAAGGAGTACGTCAAGGCTGTATATTTTCACCCCACTTATTTAATTTACATGCAGAGTACATCATGAGAAACGCTGGGCTAGAAGAGGCAGAAGCTGAAATCAAGATTGCCGGGAGAAATATCAATAACCTCAGATATGCAGATGACACCACCCTTATGGCAGAAAGTGAAGAGAAACTAAAAAGTCTCTTGATGAAGGTGAAAGAGGAGAGTGAAAAAGTTGACTTAAAACTCAATATTCAGAAAACGAAGATCATGGCATCTGGTCCCATCAGTTCATGGGAAATAGATGGGGAAACAGTGGAAACAGTGTCAAACTTTATTTTGGGGGGCTCCAAAATCACTGCAGATAGTGATTGCAGCCATGAAATTAAAAGACGCTTACTCCTTGGAAACAAAGTTATGACCAACCTAAATAGCACATTGAAAAACAGAGACATTACTTTGCAAACAAAGGTCCGTCTAGTCAAGGCTATGGTTTTTCCAGTGGTCATGTATGGATGTGAGAGTTGGACTGTGAAGAAAGCTGAGTGCCGAAGAATTGATGCTTTTGAACTGTAGTGTTGGAGAAGACTCTTGAGAGTCCTTCGGACTGCAAGGAGATCCAACCAGTCCATTCTGAAGGGGATCAGCCCTGGGATTTCTTTGGAAGGAATGATGCTAAAGCTGAAACTCCAGTACTTTGGCCACCTCATGTTAAGAGTTGACTCATTGGAAAAGACTCTGATGCTGGGAGGGATTGGGGGCAGGAGGAGAAGGGGACGACAGAGGATGAGATGGTTGGATGGCATCACTGACTTGATGGACGTGAGTCTGGGTGAACTCCGGGAGTTGGTGATGGACAGGGAGGCCTGGCGTGCTGTGATTCATGGGGTCGCAAAGAGTCAGAAAGGACTGAGCGACTGAACTGAACTGAACTGAAATAGTCTGGAAAGACTAATCTAGAGAGTCATTTAGTGATTCAGGTTCCTTCCACCTTGGACCTCTACAATTTTCTAGGGTTTGGTCTTTATCGTCATGATCACACCAGAGTTTATACCATCTTAATTACAGAAAGAGAAACAAATATGGAGGAGCCCATACCTATCAATGGGCTAAAACTGATAATGACACATCTCACTTCTGTTTATTGATTGACAAAAAGTTAGTAATATGACTGCATTTACGCTGAAAGAAAGGCTTAAAGAGTACATTCAATATGGGTGTCTTTATTGCTACGTATAGTTCCATCCAATTGAAAAAAAATACAATGAAGTTGAAAGAAATGTGTTCTCTACCACAGACACATTTTATTTCCCATACCAGGCATGTTCTTCCTATTCCTTTCTTTCTCTAACTCCCAACCGATTTTTCATGATTCAATTTGAACACCTTAAACCTTCCCCAGTGTGACTTGCTTGTATTTTGTAGCCTCAGACTGTGATTACTGCCCCCATTATCTGATGAACAAATGTGCTGAGAACTCACGGTGTGCTCATATGTGCTATATTCCTGAAAATGATTGATAAGTCAGAGATACAATGTGTAATATCAGGGAACTACAATCCAATCTACATATTATGAATTGTTATAAAATTATTTATGGGGTCATGACTTCATTTAACAAATAGAGTGCTTTTTTTTTTTTTTTTTTTTAGTAATGAGAGATATTTTTTTTTGGTTTATTCCCAAGTGTTTTTCACTTTATTTTTTTAAATTGGAGGCTAATTACTTTACAATTTTGTGCTTTTAAAGAAAGTAAAATCAGTTCAGTTAACTCGTTCAGTTGCGTCTGACTCTTTGTGACCCCATGGAATGCAGCATGCCAGGCTTCCCTGTCAATCAGCAACTCCCAGAGTTTACTCAAACTCGTGTCCATGGAGTCTGTGATGCCGTCCAACCATCTCATCCTCTGTTGTCCCCTTCTCCTGCTGCCTTCAATCTTTCCCAGCATCAGGGTCTTTTCAAATGAGTCAGTTCTTTGCATCAGGTTCCCAAAGGATTGGAGTTTCAGCTTCAGCATCAGTCCTTCCAATGAATATTCAGGACTGATTTCCTTTAGGATGGACTGGTTGGATCTCCTTGCAGCAAGGGACTCTCAAGAGTCTTCTCCAACACCACAGTTCAAAAACATACATTCTTTGGCTCTCAGCTTTCTTTATGGTCCAACTCTCACATCCATACATGACTACTGGAAAAACCATAGCCTTGACTAGACGGACCTTTGCTGGCAAAGTAATGTCTCTGCTTTTTAATATGCTGTCTAGTTTGGTGATAACTTTTTTCCAAGGAGTAAGCGTCTTTCAATTTCATGGCTGTAGTCACCATCTGCAGTGATTTTGGAGATGGAAAAAATAAAGCCTGTCACTGTTTACATTGTTTCCCCAGCTATTTGTCATGAAATGATGAGAATGGATACCATAATCTTAGTTTTCTGAATGTTGAGATTTAAGCCAACTTTTTCACTCTCCTCTTTCCCTTTCATCAAGAGGCTCTTTAGTTCTTCTTCACTTTCTGCCATAAGGGTGGTGTCATCTGCATATCTGAGGTTATTGATATTTTTCCCAGCAATCTTGATTCCAGCTTGCACCTCATCCAGTCCAGCATTTTTCACGATGTACTCCACATATAAGTTAAATAAGCAAGGTGACAATATACAGCCTGATGTACTCCTTTCTCAATTTGGAACCAGTCTGTTATCCCATGTCCAGTTCTAACTGTTGCTTTTTGACCTGCATACAAATTTCTCAGAAAGCAGGTCAGGTCGTCTAGTATTGCCATCTCTTTAAGAATTTTCCACAGTTTGTTGCGATCCACATAGTCAAAGGCTTTGGCATAGTCAATAAAGCAGAATTAGATGTTTTTCTGGAACACTCTTGCTTTTTTGATGATCTGCAGATGTGGGCAATTTGATCTCTGATTCCCCTGCCTATTCCAAATCCAGCTTGAACATCTGGAAATTCATGGTTCACATACTGTTGAAGCCTTTCCTGGAGAATTTTGAGCATTACTTTACTAGCATGTGAGATGAGTGCAATTGTGCAGTAGTTTGAGCATTCTTTGGCATTACCTTTCTCTGGGATAGTAATGAAAACTGACTTTTTCCAGTCCTGTGGCCACTGCTGAGGTTTCCAAATTTGCTAGCATATTGAGTCCAGCACTTTCACAGCATCATCTTTTAGGATTTGAAATAGCTCAACTGAACTTCCATCACCTCCACTAGCTTTGTTTGTAGTGAATCTTCCTCAGGCCCACTTGACTTTGCATTCCATGATGTTTGGCTCTAGGTGAGTGATCACACCATTGTGATCATCTGGGTTGTGAAGATCTTTTTTGTACAGCTCTTCTGTGTATTCCTGCCACCTCTTTGTAATTATCTTCTGCTTCTGTTAGGTCCATACCATTTCTGTCCTTTATTGGCTCATCTTTGCATGAGATGTTCCCTTGGTATCTCTAATTTTCCTGAAGAAATCTCTAGTCTTTCCCATTCTCTTGTTTTCTTCTATTTCTTTGCATTGATCACTTTCTTTTTTTTAAAGAAAGTAAAATAGCACTTACCATATTTACTTTTCCCTCCCTATGCACAAGGTATTACAGTATACCTAAATATTTTTTAATTTAAACATTAATTAGAATAATATTTCCCTTACTATTACAATATATCTTAAATTTCCTTTAAATCTCACAGTAAAATTTTGGGTAAAATATTTGAAAGTACATTTAGATTTTAAGAGTTTTGATATATGAGTTGTTCAATTGTATGTTAAAAGTACATATTCAGTTCAGTTCAGTTCAGTTGCTCAGTTGTGTCCGACTCTTTGCGAGTATTTCAATCTGGGAATCATATTTTGATATATATCACATTGCTATTTTCAGACTGATGATTTCATAATTTTTAATATTTGATTTTCCTATTTTTGCTTTTTAAAGGAGTATCTGCTTTCATTTCAGCAAGGTGGTAATAGTCACTTACTTTTAAACCCTTAACAAGATGGTCACCCCAAATTACCTAAATTTTAGACATCTATATCTAGTAAAATGTCTGATATTTCCTAAAGTTGCAGCAAAGTTTTCAGGATGTCATACTGTTCCTTACATTTTCAAGTATATAAATAATGGCCCTATATATTAAAAACAAATTTATTTTGTTTTTGTAATTGAGAACATTGATTATAATAAACTGTGATTTATCTAGAAAAATTAAAAAGTCAAAAAATAAATCCGAAATATTTGGGGTAGGAATTCTGTGTAGTTGTAGACAATATTAATGTTACATAAACACCTTTCAAAATTTCCTCCTCAAATGATAAAAAATAGCCTCACATCAATGGAAATTCTATATAAAATTACATCATAAATACCATTTGAAGACAGTGGAGCCAAAATAATTGTGTGTAAAAAGGGGTATAACTGGAAAGAATTAAACAAATTCATTTAAATTATGACAATATCATAAAATCAGCAAACAGAAACAACAGTCAATAGCAAGTGGTTTTAAGAAATCATGAAACAAAATTGTACACTTATACACTGAAGAAATTGATCTACTGGTCATAGCATTTTATCTGAAATATGTAAACATACAACTCAACATAAAAAAAAATCAAACAACCTGATTGAAAAATGAATAGATAGAAGATCTGAATAGACATTGTTCTAAAAAGAGCATGTATAAAGCAAACAGGCACATGAAAAGATACTCAATGTCACTAATCAAAATCACACTGAGATATCACCTCACATCTGTTCGAATGGCTATCATACATGTACCCCAATATTCACAGCAGCATTATTTACAAATGTCCAAATGAATGGATTAAGGAAACATGCACATATACAGAGTGGGTTACTATTCAGCCATAATAAAGAGGAAATTTCCCCATTTACAACAGCATGGATGGACTTGGAGGATATTATACTAAGTGAAATAAGTCAGGCAAAGAAAGGCAAGTATTGTATGATATCACATGTGAAAATTGAAAGAACACAACAAACTAGTGAATATAACAACAACAAAAAATAATACACAGACTCAAAGAAATAGAGAATAATCTAGTAGTTTCCAGTGTGGAGAAGAAAAGGGAGGGGGAGGGCAATCTAGGGGTAGGGGATTAAGAGGTACAAGCTATTAGGTAAGAAATAAGCTACAAGGATACATTGTACAACACAGGGAACATATCCAATATTTAATAATAACTGTATATGAAGTACAACCTTTAAATTGTGAATCACTATATTGTACATCTGTACCTTATATAATGTGCTCATGTTCATGCTCAGTTGTTCAGTGGGCTCTAACTCTTTGAGATTCCATCGACTGCAGCCCACCAGGCTCCTCTGTGCATGGGATTTTCCAGACAAGAATAGTGGAGTGGGTTGCCATTTCCTACTCCAAGGGATCTTCCCAACCAAGGGATTGAACTCACATCTCTTAGGTCTTCTGAAATAGTAGGTGGATTCTTTAACACTGAGCCACCTGGGAAGCCTAACTTATACAATATTCTACATCAGTTATATATCAATAAAAGTAGAGATGCAAAAAAATGGATCCTATACATTTTACAAAATATAAAAGATCTACTAAACAAGAAAACTTAACATGTTCCAAAAAGTTTATATAGTCAAAAAAAAATTGAGATATGAAATGCCACCAATCAGAAATTTAAAGTAAGAGTGTATGTAAATGGACAATAAAAGAGAAAGAAATGAAAGAAAATATGAAAATTATCTCATAAATATTCTATTATAAGTAAATCAATGAAGAGTAGATTTAAATAAAAAGTAAACAAAGAATATTTTTAAAAGGCAAAAAAAAGAGAACATAGCATCAAGAAGGAAAATGATTAGAGGGAAATTAATGGAGATGGAAGATAGTGAAAGAAAGAAGATGACTTCTATTATTGGAGCTGCTGAAAAATCTCACTGGTTGACTGAAAATATTATTCCAGAATAATTAACTATGTGACATATTTTACTAGGCCAAGGATAAATCCTCAAGGTCTCCAGCCATATTAAAGCAATTGTAAACAAGCCACAAACATTTTTATGTCAAAGCTATAGGTGGCACAGTGGTAGAGAACCCTCCTGCTAATGCAGGAGACACAGGAGATGAAGACGTGGGTTTGATGCTTGGGTGGGGAAGATACCCTGGAAGAAGAAATGGCAACCACTCCAGTATTCTTTCTGGGAAAACCTCATGGACATAGGAGCCTAGTGGGCTACAGTCCAAGGGGTCACAAAGAGTGTGACATGACTGAGTGACTGGGCACAGACACATAAACAGTAAAGGAAAACTCAGATATATTTGTCTAAAGAAAAACGTCAATATCCATGGTACACTGCTTCTGATGCCTCTCAAAAAGATCCCCTTATTCTGATGCTTTCTCTTATTCATCTCCTTTTATAGTCCCCTACATAAGGGGAGTGTATGAGTCTTTGCTCAAAGGAATAGAATATGGCAAAACTGATGAAACTATCACCTTTGAGATTAGGTTACAAAAAGATCCTGGCTTCTACTACTCCTGATCTTTTGCTTCATCACTTGCACACTCAAAGGGAAGCCAGCTGCCATATAGTGAGCTGCTCTCTGGAGAGAGATTATAGAGCCAGACCACTGGCCTCCAGTCAACAGCCAGTGAGAAACAGACCTGCGATCCAACAACCTAGGGAGAACTGAATCTTGCTAACGACTTCACAAGAGAGCTTGGAAATGGGTTCTCTATGAGTTTTTTTTTCTTGAAAACAAGACTGTAGCCCTAATTGTCAACATGATTTCAACCTTGTATAATATCCTGAGTCAGTAGACCCAATTGAGTTGTGTCCAAATTCCTGACCTATGGAAACTAGCAGCTTTTTTGCCTTATTTTAAACAACTAAATTTTGACATAATTTATTATACAGAATTGGATAAATTAATAATCTATAAGGTATGAGACATAATAAAAATGTAAGATGGAAGACACAATAAACACATTTTTTTAATAACAGTTGGTTACCAGATTAAATATTTGCAATACATGCAACAAAAAGTGTTAGTATATACAATAACAACTTTTTTGAATTTGAGAGATAATCAAAAAAGATAAACATATTAATGAAGTCTCTCTCTCTCTCTATATATATATATATGAAGATATTCACACTAAGAATAATCCATAAAAATATAAAACTTAAAGTTCCAATGAACCAGAAGCTCATGCCACCCACTGCTCAGGATACTATAAATACTACATCCTTTAGGAAGACAATTTAAGACATAGGTATTAAAATACAAAATCTGTATTATCTCTGATTTGTAATGCTGAATGTAAAACTATAAACTACAAAATACTGTGAAAGTGTATTTGTATACACTTATATATATATATATACACACACATGTATACTCAATGCAGAAAAATTTACAAAGGAAAAATATAGGGAGTAGAGTAATTGTTCATCAACTGAGAAATGGTTTTAAATGAATAAGGGTATATTTATATTATATAGTAGAATATTGTGTCACTATGAAATTAGCTCTCTATATATTATGATGTTAAAATAATAAGTACCATGTCTTTAATTAATTCAAGGTATCATGTGATGAGTCATAAGATGTATAACACTGCTATAGAGTAAAAACTTTCATTGTTGGTTGGAGTGTATTTTTTCTTGGTCATTTAGATAACACAGCATCTATAAAAGATTTCCTCTGCCATCTAAAACTCTTCATTATCCCCTTGGAGCAACAGGATAGAAATTTTAGGAAGAAAAGTATTTCATACAATAATACTTATAGGTCTAAATATGAATTTCTAAATATAGTTTAAATACTTTATGAAAGCAACTCACATAATGTAAGAATACTTTTTAAATAAAATTATTACTAACCTTTTTCCTTACAAAGTATTCCTACATTGGAAAAGACTCTGCTGCTGGGCAAGATTGAAGGCAGGAGGAGAACGGGACGACAGAGGATGAGATAGTTGGATGGCATCACCAATGCGATGGACATGAGTTTGAGTAGGCTCCAGGAGACAGAGATGGACAAGGAAGCCTTGTGTGCTGCAGTCCATGGGGTCGCAAAGAGTCCAACACAACTGAGCGACTGAACTGAACTGAACTGATTACTAACCTTCTGATGAGATAAATTTCCTGCTATTTTATAAGTGGATAATTCTATAAGTGCAGTAACACTGAAATCCCATGTAGGAAACACACAAAGGATGTTTCATTTGACAAAAGTAATTCTCTTCATTTACAATGGAACAGAATCACCATTTTCTCAAAAGAATTAGATTTTACACAAAGCTTGTGAACACTCTACTTTCATTTACTTCTTAGCTGAATAACACTGAAGGTGGAAAATTAGTGTCTTATCTATAAATGTTAACAAAGTCAGTTACTAGTTACTGCAATCTAATACTGATTTTATCCATATGGATATAATAAAATAGAGCATTAAAGTAATTATATGTGTAATTCACTCCTATCTTCAATTCAAATGAGTGACTGGAATTAATCTGACAGCAGGTAATACAAAAATAATTTCTATGAAACGGATTTGTGATTTTTTTTCTGCAGCAACAGACTTACTACTTTAATTACACTTTCCTAACACAAATTAAATTAACTTTAATAAATTAATTTGCTAGTGAAAATTAAATTAATTTAAACATTAATTTTAGTACTCCAAACACTTGTCAACTGAAAGGAGAAAATTGAAGGTCAAAAGTTCATATCATGTGGTCTTAAGCTGGAATCATCTTTAGTTTTCTCACATAACACTGAAAGTGTATGAGTCATGTGTAGGAAAATTTAGTCAACTTAGCCATATAATTATCTTGTAAGATGCACATTTTAAAGCAATATAAAAAATATCCTAACATTTTACCAGTCAAGGAACTTATTGAAGAGTGTGACTGGCAGATTCAGGGAAAACTGAGAAGGCCAGTGTGTCTGTGCCAAGTAGCTGAGGATAGGAAATGGGAGAATGAATTCAGAGAGGTAACAGGCCATAAATAACTTTAGGGATCTCGAACTTTGAGTAAGATGAGAGATGCTAGAGAGTTTTACACAGAAAAGCAGCACAAACTGGTTTATAATGGGATCTTTCTGGAGATTGTTCTCTGAAAAACCTCTGGAGCAAGAGTAGAAGCAGGAAGACCAGTTAGGAGGTGTGAGATCATAGAAAGTACATATGTATATATAATTATGTATATGCTGCTGCTGCTACTGCTAAGTCGCTTCAGTCGTGTCTGACTCTGTGCGACCCCATAGACGGCAGCCCACCAGGCTCCCCCATCCCTGGGATTCTCCAAGCAAGAACACTGAAGTGGGTTGCCATTTCCTTCTCCAATGCATGAAAGTGAAAAGTGAAAGTGAAGTTGTTCGGTCGTGTCCGACTCTTTGCGACCCCATGGACTGCAGCCCACCAGGCTCCTCCATCCATGGGATTTTCCAGGCAAGAATACTGGAGTGGGGTGCCATTGCCTATATGTGCATAAACATGCATAAAAGTGTATATCTATCTATGTCTATCTATCTACCTATGTGTGTGTGTGTGTTTATACACATACTTGTCCTTGGTTTCTAGAATGGAACTTCTAAAATGCTTGCAATTTTCTAATGTATAGGAGCACTAGGGGCATCTTTTATTCTAACGAGGTGCCTCGGTGTGCTCCTGGGTGGCTCCCAGATGATAGTTGATCACCAGAAAGAGCAGACTATAATGAGAGAGGAGAGTGGCTGGCAGTGGAATTAATAACTGATCATGTTTATATGAGAAACTTCTATAAAATCCCAGAAGTATGGTGTTCTGAGAACTTCCAGGTTGGTGAATATATTCATAGCAGGAAGATGACATCCCTCAACTCCACAGGGACAGAAGCTCTTGCACTTGGGACCTTCCCAGTCCTCACCTTATATATCTTTTCATCTGGTTGTTCATCTGTATCCTTTGTCATATTCTCTAGCAAACTGGTAAACTTCAGCATTTCACTGATTTCTGAGCTGCCCTAACAAGTTAACGATCCAACCAGTCCATTCTAAAGGAGATCAGTCCTGGGTGTTCTTTGGAAGGAATGATGCCAAAGCTGAAACTCCAATACTTTGGCCACCTCATGGGAAGAGTTGACTCATTGGAAAAGACTCTGATGCTGGGAGGGATTGGGGGCAGGAGGAGAAGGGGACGACAGAGGATGAGATGGCTGGATGGCATCACTGACTCGATGGATGTGAGTCTCAGTGAACTCTGGGAGTTGGTGATGGACAGGGAGGCCTGATGTGCTGCAATTCATGGGGTCGCAGAGTCAGACACGACTGAGTGACTGAACTGAACTGAACAAATTAACAGAAAATGAGGCGGAGTCATTGGATCTTCCCATCTGTGGCCAGTTGCTCAGAAGCACAGGTGATAGATAATCTGGGTTTGCTACTGGAGGGTCAATGGGGCTTGGGGGACAATCTGTGAGACTGAGTCTTTAGCTGTGGGACCTGATACTATCTCTGGGTAGATGAGATCAGAACTGAATTAAATTGTAGACACACAGCTGATGTCAGACATTTGATTGTTATTGTTATGAAAAATCCAAACACATATGGTGACTAGAAGTGAAGTGTTCTGAGAATAAAGATTCACAGGATAAAGAATTGAATTTTACCCTTATACAGAAGAAGTAAAACTGAGCTTTACCCTTTAAGAGGCTATTATAGTAATTCAGGCACAAGCATAAATGGCAGGGTAGGTCTAGTTGGTAAGAGACTAAAGTTGGAGAGAGAGTAGTGTTCTGTATAGATTTTCAAAGTATGTTATCCAGATAGCTGACAGAGTATAACATTATCCTGTTATTGGACTCACATTTGTTCTTGGTACTTGCAAGCAGAAAATATTAGGAACCATAGTCAGTAAGGACATTAACAGGTAGACAGTGAAAGCAGCAGTAAAGCAAGTCTTAACAATGAGTAACAGGGATGCACATAAAATTCTGCAAGTATATAGTGCAAGAACCTATCAGCTTTTCAAGATGAACTTAAAGGAATGAAATTCATTGTTAATATACTGCATTCAACAAGATTGGAGCCTTTACCAATATTATAAATTTAGAAATTAGACAATGAGGTAAGGGTAAAGCTATTAAAATGGGCATCCCTGGTGGCTCAGTGGTAAAGAGTTGGCCTGCAATGCAGTAGACACAGGAGATGTGGCTTAGATCCCTGGGTGAGGAAGATCCCCTGGAGGAGGAAATGGCAACCCTCTCCAGTATATATTCTTACCTCAAAAATTCCATGGACAGAGGAGCCCAAGCCTGGTGGGCCACAGTCCATAGAGTCCTAAAGAGTCAAACATGTCTGAGCATGTGCACATGTACATGCGCACGCACACACACACACACACACACACGGGAACATGTTGGGAATATATTACAAAGATAAAGTCAAGGTCTCCACAAATTTATAAGAGAAAGAAAACAAAAACAAGATAACAGGAAAGAGACCAAAATCCTGGAAAAATGAAATAATTAATCTAGAGCTCTTTGATTTTTTTGAAACTGAACAGGTCGGATCCCTGAAATAAAGGCTGAGTACAGACCTGCCCCAGAAAGACAAGTATCTGCTTTATGACAGTGTGAGGAAAAGAGAGATTTAGGTATTACAGAAGTTTTCCAACTTACATGTAGATAAAAGTAGATATTAAACCTTTGAAAAAATAAGTAAAAGGAATACAAAAAGTCACTCTCACCTTACTTAAAAACAAACTTGAAGTTATACATGAAAGTAACAAAATCACTTGTTTATTCACTTCTAAATTTAAAAAACAGAAAATCTATACACTTAGAAAATCTGGAGTGGAACTAAAAAAATAAAAATAGGCCCATTAAATATATGCCTGCTGTTCTTTCCATTTTTTCACTTTTAATGTTTTATAAAATATCATGTATGAAACGAGTTGCCAGTCCAGGTTCAATGCATGATACTGGATGCTTGGAGCTATGCACTGGGACGACCCAGAGGGATGGTATGGGGAGGGAGGAGGGAGGAGGGTTCAGGATGTAGAACACATGTATACCTGTGGCGGATTCATTTTGATATTTGGCAAAACTAATACAATATTGTAAAGTTTAAAAAGAAAAAAAAAAAGAAAAAAAACTCCAAAAAAAAAAAACAAAATTGGAAACAAAATAAATATAAAATTTGAAAGAGGAAATACTCTGCAAGAAGCAGGCATACAGAAAAACGAATCACATCTCTGTCTTCCTCTTATTCCTATGGTGACTGGAGGCTACTCAATGGACTCTCATAAGTTTTGAAATATACAGTAAAAGTACCATGAGTCATTATGATGGTGATATAAAGACCTAGCATGGTTTGAATAATGTCTCATTCCTAGATAGTTAATAGTTGTACTGGAGAAAAAAGAAAAAGAGACATGAAACAATCATTTATTTATTTGCATTATGAATCATGGCCCACAGCTGAAGCAACTATTAACTAATAGGTCAGCGCATAAACAACATTATCCTGTTATGCCATGTTTCCTTGACTGAGTACCAGATGAAGTTGTCTTGCATTTAAGAATCTCTTGTTCTGAAACTAGACATATTTAGATAGCAGAGTCTTCAGTAGCATGGTGTTAGCAGAACAAAGCAATTGAGACTAATAGTAAGAGTGTCACTTCCAGGTGTCACCTCATATTCCATTTAAACATAAATTTACTAAGTTAAATACTGTCATCTTACATGCTTTAAATTAACCTTTTTCTACATCCTTCATATTTTCTTTCTTTTTCAAGTGCATGGTTCAGTTCAGTTCAGTTCAGTTGCTCAGTCGTGTCCGACTCTTTGCGACCCCATGGATCACAGCATGCCAGGCCTCCCTGTCCATCCACACCAACTCCTGGAGTTCACTCAAACTCATGTCCATCGAGTCGGTGATGCCATTCAGCCGTCTCATCCTCTGTTGTCCCCTTCTCCTCCTGCCCCCAATCCCTCCCAGCATCAGAGTCTTTTCCAATGAGTCAGCTCTTCGCATGAGGTGGCCAAAGTATTGGAGTTTTAACTTTAGCATCAGTCCTTCCAATGAACACCCAGGACTGATCTTCTTTAGAATGGACTGGTTGGATCTCCTTGCAGTCCAAGGTATTCTCAAGAGTCTTCCCCAACACCACAGTTCAAAAGCATCCATTCTTCGGCACTCAGCTTTTTTCACAGTCCAACTCTCACATCCATACATGACCCCTGGAAAAACAATAGCCTTGACTAGATGGACTTTTGTTGGCAAAGTAATGTCTCTGCTTTTGAATATGCTATCTATCTTGGTCATAACTTTCCTTCCAAGGAGTAAGCATCTTTTAATTTCATGGCTGCAATCACCATCTGGTGCTTACATAAATAGGATTATCTTATAATAAATACTATTATATATGAGCTCTTTAATGGAGATAATTATCTTCTAAATTGAAAAATAAATGACAAAATGCCTATATTAATCATATAGTCTATCTCTATACCTCTAATGAACAACAGAATGTTTCCAAATCAGGAAAGGACTACGTCAAGGATGTATATTGTCACCCTGTTTTTTTTAACTTATATGCAGAGGACATCATAAGAAATGCCAGGCTGGATAAAGCACAAGCTGGAATCAAGATTGCTGAGAGAAATATCAATAATCTCAGATATGCAGATGACACCACCCTTATGGCAGAAAGCAAAGAACTAAAGAGCCTTTTGATGAAAGTGAAAGAGGAGAGTGAAAAACTTGGCTTAAAACTCAACATTCAGAAAACTAAGATCATGGCATACATTCCCATCACTTCATGGCAAATAGATGGGGAAACAGTGAAAACAGTGAGAGACTTTATTTTCTTGGGCTTCAAAATCACTGCAGATGGTGACTGCGGCCACAAAATTAAAAGACGCTTGCTCCTTGGAAGAAAAACTATGACAAACTTGGACAGCATATTAAAAAGCAGAGACATTACTTTGCCAACAAAAGTCCATCTAGTCCAAGCGATGGTTTTTCCAGTAGTCATGAATGGATGTGACAGTTGAACTTAAAGAAAGCTGAGTGCCGAAGAATTGGTGCTTTTGAACTGTGGTGTTGGAGAAGACTCTTGAGAGTCCCTTGGACTGAAAGGAGATCCAATCAGATCTCCAGATAGATTCCATCAATCCTAAAGGAAATCAGTCCTGAATATTCATTGGAAAGATGAATGCTGAAGCTGAAACTCCAATACTTTGGTTACCTGATGTGAAGAACTGACTTATTGTAAAAGACCCTGATGCTGGGACAGATTGAAGGTGGGAGGAGAAGGGGATGACAGAGGATAAGGTGGTTGGATGGCATCACTGATGCGATGAACATGAGTTTGAGCAAGCTTTGGGAGTTGGTGATGGATGGGGAAGACTGGCATCCTGCAGTCCATGGGGTTGAAAAAGTTGGACACGACTGAGTGACTGAATTGAACTGAGGCAAAACTTAGATTAAATGACTACAGATTCATAAACATGCAAATTAGGACAATACTAATATCTGAATTAACAGGGAAATAATGAGCAGTCTATTTCTAATTATCACCTCTCCAACATAATCCTCTTTTACAGATTCGATTAATGACTCCCTGTATTTAAAACAACTCTTTCATCAAAAGGACTTCCCTGGTGGCTCAGATGGTAAAGCATCTGCCTGCAATGCTGAAGACCTGGGTTTGATCCCTGGGTCGGGAAGATCCCCTGGAGAAGGAAAAGGCAACCCACTCCAGTACTCTTGACTGGAAAATTCCGTGGACAGAGGAGCCTGATAGGCTACAGTCCATGGGGTTGCAAAGAGTTGGACATGACTGAGCAACTTCACTTTCTTTCATCAAAAAAGGTATGTTTTGTTCTCTTAGTTTTTCCTCTCCTTTTATAAAATTGGCCTATTTCAAAACCTATCCCCACCATATTTCCATTCTTTCTTCTAAACTTCCCTCTTTCATGCTTAATCATTATTTCCCTTTAGTGTATTTTATTCCCAAATAATTTTATTTTAATTATTCTGCTGCTAGGTCGCTTCAGTCATGTCCGACTCTGTGCGACCCCATAGACGGCAGCCCACCAGGCTCCCCCGTCCCTGGGATTCTCCAGGCAAGAACACTGGAGTGGGTTGCCATTTCCTTTTCCAATGCATGAAAGTGAAAAGTGAAAGTGAAGTAGCTCATTTGTGTTCGACTCCTAGCGACCCCATGGACTGCAGCCCACCAGGCTCTTCCGCCCACAGGATTTTCCAGGCAAGAGTACTGGAGTGGGGTGCCATCGCCTTCTCCTTTAATTATTCTATTGTTTAATAAAAAGCTTAGAGTTAAAATATAGTTAGAGTTAGAGTTAAAATATAGTTAATCTACTTCTCTCTCTAATTCTTGTCTCTCTAGTTCTTCTAGTCTTTTTATTTTTCAATTTGTATAATGATACACTAGTTTTATTTTTGGTTTGGATTTTAACATCTTCAAGTTTGTGAGCAGTAGGGATTGCTTGTTCTAGTAAGAGTTGTTAACAGCCATTGAAAGAACACTTTATAATTTTCAATTATGATAAGCAATAAATAGTTTGAATAGTTTGAATATGTTGTTTTACCATATGAAACCTCAGCTTGGAATCTAAGTTTTTACATTTAAAATTCTCACATAATCAAAGATACATATCTATTTAGTATTATACATATATTTAGTATTTCACCTTTAGAAAATGTACAAAGATAGCAATCTTGCTTTTAAAAAATTACATTGCAAGGCTCACAACTTAAATTTAGTGAAACAACTCCAGGTTTTCTTTTAATTTGATATTATTCCTGGGGCACAACTTATCTAGTTTCTCACCTGCTCACTGAAAGTACAGCTTTCTCAGAACCACACACAAACCCAGCCACAACAAAACCCATAAGGCCTAGAAAGTTCAGGTAAATTCAACCCTAGAAATCTAAATTTCCTGGTATTTTGTTCTCCAGCCCAAGTTATCCTCTCCCTTACCTCACACTTATTATCAATTGCTTCTAGTCTTCTGACTCATTCTCATACTACTCCACCCTCTATAAAATCTTCCATCGTTCCCTTTACTTCATGGTTAATCTATTCTACCTCTTGGAATGTGTGACTGAGCATGTCCTTCATCTTTTTGCCTTCTGAACAAGGAATAAGGTTTTGAAGGAATTGTTACTTTTTCTCCCACACTGTATATTTCACTGATACTCATTTCCCTTCTTACATCCAAATAGTTCTTTCCCTTTGTCTGAAATATCACTTTGCTTTGAGACTAACTATATCCTCTTTCTAACACTTCTGTAACCACATGAAATAGATAAGATCCAATCCAGTCTTGTATTTGCTGATTTTGCAACTGGTTTATGTGCTTCCAAACCAGGTCTTCTATCTGCCTTGATGAAAGTATTCTTAATGCATATTCCACTGAATGCCTCAAATTCTCTTTCCCTCTTCCCTTTTCCCTCTTTTTGATAGTCTTGAATTTAAACTACTTTTACCTGAATTTCATCTTATCCACTCATGCCAACAGCCATATCCAGGATGTGTCATCACTGATAGTTGTTCCAAATCTTTGGTCTAAAATTTAAACATCTCTTCCACTTTTATACAATTTAAAATCCTTCCAGTGAATAATTCCATCTACTTTTCCCCCTTATTAACCTATCCAGAGTCTGTTCTCAGTGTTGTAGAAATATCGGTTATCTGTATTATTAGATGTAAAGCAATCTTAATCAAAATCCCATCATTCTTTTTTTGGTTCTTGTTAAAACTGACAGCATTGAATTGCTTATATAATTTACATGGAAATACAAAGATAAATATAAGCACAATATTTAAAATTGTGCAGTACTGGCATAAAATATGAGACAACCAAACAATGAAACTACACTGAAAATCTAAAAAGAACTTTGTGAACATATAAACATAAATTTATGATAAAATAACCCAAAAGAACAATTAGCAAAATATGTATATTTGGGGAAATATAGTTGAGACAAAAAGCATTTGTATATAAAGACTCAACTTTCATAAGACTGAATATTAATAAAGCAGTGAGAAATATTATATGACAATATTTTTATAGTGGACTGCAAGGAGATCCAACCAGTCCATTCTGAAGGAGATCAGCCCTGGGATTTCTTTGGAAGGAATGATGCTAAAGCTGAAACTCCAGTACTTTGGTCACCTCATGTGAAGAGTTGACTCATTGGAAAAGTCTCTGATGCTAAGAGGGATTGGGGGCAGGAGGAGAAGGGGACAACAGAGGATGAGATGGCTGGATGGCAGCACTGACTCAATGGATGTGAGTCTGAGTGAACTCTGGGAGTTGGTGATGGACAGGGAGGCCTGGTGTGCTGTGATTCATGGGGTCGCAAAGAGTTGGACACGACTGAGTGACTGAACTGATCTGAACTGAGATGTTAGAAAAATTTCCTGAACAACACAAAAAATCAATGACTTAATGGTAAATATTGGTAAATAATACTATATTAACATTAAGAATTTCTGATTATTGCAAAGTTGCTTTTAAAAATTCATTTTATTGATTTATTGATTGTATTTCAATCCAAAGTTTATGGTTGCTATGTGTGAATCAGTATAAAAGGAACTTATTCAACTATTATAAAAATATTATCTTTTAAAACATTAATATTCATGCTGCACCATTCATTCTCCCTTATATTTTTCTCTTTTTCTCCTCTCTTCTCAAATTATATATACGTTTGACCATTTGACCTTGATTTAAAGGTTGCATGTCCTGGTTTCTTTCTTCTTTTTAAAGTTTTTGTTTTCTTCACAAATCAGTGTGGATAAATTCCACTGACCTGTCTTCAAACTAATTATTTTCTCTGTACCCTCCAGTCTTCTGATACCTTTATTTCTGCTACCACAACTTCTCCATTTCTATTGGGCTTCTTTTAATAGCTTCTGTCTTTCTTTTATGTTCTCCACTTGTTCACATATTTTTCATGCTTTTTCCATTACATCAGCTAGAAATATTTTTCCACTAAAGCAAAAATCCTCCTCTGATCCTTCCAACATATGCAAGATCTCTGAATCTAGTTCTTTCAAATATTTTAATCTCTTGACAATGTATCAAGTTGTCTTTCCTCTTCCATGTCTTGCAAGTTTTTTTAAAAAATAAATATTAGCAAATGCATGTAAGTAAACTATAGTGCATAGAGACTGAAGTAATTATTACTTTAGTAAAAGGCATGCTTGGTCTTCTGTCAGGCTAGTCCGTATTTTAAACTAGGTTTTTTGTTGCTCTAATAGATTCACTAAACCACAGACTTTTAATTATTTGAGGGAAGAATTTAAAAAAAAATTCCTTTGGAAGGGCTCAGACTCAGTGTGTCTAGAAGTTTTTATTTTATTTACAATTGATAAATTGATGAATGAAAACATTACTATATTATGAGGAGATGTTGGTAAATAGGATCTCTGTGACAGATTAAAATTCTAATACTTCCAGAATTACCTAACAGACATTATCTTCAAATGCAAAGGGTTTGAGAATTAGAGAGGGAAAGAAAACTAAGAAACTATGATTCATAAAACAACTAAGAAAACTCCATGTTCTCTGGGTCTCAATATTAATGTTTTAAAGTACATTTTCAAATAAAATTGCAGGCTTAGTATCTAACACAGTGTTTGAATGCATAGGATGTATTAATTTTACCACAAATGTATGCATTATATATCAAAATAAACAGCTATTTATATAAGCATATGTATGTTTATATAAAGTGATGGTAATAATGAAACTAACTGTTCTAGATGCTATTGTGTCTTATACAAAATGATCAGAATCTTTAACAAATTTTTTACTTTTATGACCACTAAATTTTCTGAGATTTAGAACATATAATCATTTAATTTAAAAAATTAAAATGCTAATTTAATTCTTCTTTAATACATATTTAGTATTGGGAACATTAATGACAAATGGGCTTCTAAATTGAAGATTGTTATTTTCCTTTTTATATACTTTTTCTCATCTTTAACTAAATCTACCCTGCAATTTAAAAGTCAATATGGGGCGGTCCTAAGATGGCAGAGGAATAGGATGGGGAGATCACTTTCACCCCCGCAAATTCATCAAAAGAACATTTAAACGCTGACTAATTCCACAAGACAACTTCTGAATGCCGGCAGAGGACATCAGGCACCCAGAATAACAGCCCATTGTCTTCGAAAAGAGGTAGGAAAAACTATAAAAGACAAAAAAAGAGACAAAAGAGGTAGGGACAGAGCTCCATCCTGGGAAGAGAGTCTTAAAAAGAGAGAAGTTTCCAAACACCAGGAAACACTCTCACTGCCGAGTCTGTAGTGAGCCTTGGAAGCACAGAGAGCAACAAAACAGGGAGGAAAAATAAATAAATAATTAAAACCCACAGATTAGGAGCCCAACAGTAACTCCCCCAGCGGAGAAGCAGCACAGATGCCTGGACCCACCACTAGCAAGCGGGGGCTGGGCAGGGAGGTGCGGGCTGCATTGCTTAGAGTAAGGACTGAGACTGAATGCCCCAAGGGCAATCTGAGAAAACTAACTTGGGCTAGCAAACCAGACTGTGGGATAGCCAGCAGGCTAAAAGCCAGCCCTAACCTAAGACACCGCCAGGCCCATGCACAGAACAAAGAACTGAACAGAGATAGCCGGCTGCAGACCATCCCCCTCCAGTGACAGGCAGCCAGAGCCAGAAGGGGGCAATCGTAGCCCCAGAGAGACATTATCTACCAAACTTCAAGCAGGCTTCTTTGCTAACTAAGACTTCTTGGGGTTCTGGACGGTCAACATCTGCCTGAGAAGGTGTGCTGGTTGTACACCCAGAAAACCGAGTGGCAGGGACAGGGGAGGCGATAAGTGGCAGCAACCATGCTCGCCAAACACCTTATCACCTGAGCTGCTCACACCTGGGAAGGGCACAAAATGCAGCCCAACTGAGTCTGCGCCTCTGAGGACTACCTCAGTGCCAGAACCTGAGTGGCTTAGACCTGGGAGGTGCATGCAGCCCAGGGCAGGCCTCAGATGGTTCCTGGTGGAGCAACCTAGAGCCTGAGCAGTGCGGGCAGGGAGGGCACACACACCGTGAGCAGGGGCAGGCCCAGTGTGGCTGAGACACTATGAGCACACGCCAGTATTATTTGTTTGCAGCATCCCTCCCTCCCCACAGCACAACTGAACAAGTGAGCCTAAAAAAAGTGTCCACCAGACCCCCCCACCCTTGTGTCAGAGGGGAAATCAGATGCTGAAGAGACCAGCAAACAGAAGAAGCTAAAACAGGGAACCACCGTGTAAGTGACAGGTGCAACAGGTTAAAACCCTGAGTTAGTACCAACTACATAGGAATGGGCCTATATAGATCTTGAGAAATATAAGCTGGACCAAGGAACTATCTGAAAATGAACTGACTCCACACTGCCCACAACACCAGAGAAAGTCCTAGATATATTTTTACTATTTTTACAATCATTCTCTTTTTTTTAAATTTTTTTTTAAATTTTAAGTCCTCTATTACTCCTTTAATTTTCATTTTTATAACATACTATTACTTTGCAAAAAAAAAAAAAAAACACCCTATTTTTTAAAGCAAACTTCATATGCATTTCTTTTTAATAATTTTTGTGACTTTTTTTTTTAATCTTCACTTTTTGGTATTTGTTATCAATTTTGTACCTTTAAGAACCCAATCTTCAGTACCCATTTTTACTTGGGAGAGAGATTACTGGCTTGACTGCTCTTCCCCCTTTGGACTCTCCTTTTTCTCCACCAGGTCGCCTCTGTCTCCTCCCTCCTCCTTCTCTCCTCTACCCAAATCTGTGAATCTCTGTGTGTTCCAGATGGTGGAAAACACTTAGGGAACTGATTACTGGCTAGATCGGTCTCTCTCCTTTTGATTCCCCCCTTTTATCCTCCTGGCCACCTCTGTCTCCTTCCTCCCTCTTCTCTGAATAACTCCGTGAACATCTCTGAGTGGTCCAGACTGTGGAGCGCACATAAGGAAGTGATAACTGGCTAGCTTGCTCTCTTCTCTTTTGATTCCACCTCATCTCATTCATGGAGGAGGCAATGGCACCCCACTCCAGTAGTCTTGCCTGGAAAATCCCATGAACGGAGGAGCCTGGTAGGCTGCAGTCCATGGGGTTGCTAAGAGTCAGACACGACTCAACAACTTCACTTTCTATTTCACTTTCATGCATTGGAGAAGGAAACTCACTCCAGTGTTCTTGCCTGGAGAATCCCAGGGAGGGCAGAGCCTGGTGGGCTGCCGTCTCTGGGGTTGCACAGAGTCGGACACGATTGAAGTGACTTAGCATAGCATAGCATAGCATCTCATTCGGGTCACCTCTAACTCCCACTTCCCTCTTCTCTTCTTCATGTAACTCTGTGAACCTCTCTGGGTGTCCCTCACTGTGGAGAAACTTTTCGTCTTTAACCTAGATGTTTTATCAATGGTGCTGTATAGAAGGAGAAGTCTTGAGACTACTGTAAAAATAAGACTGAAAACCAGAATCAGGAGGCTTAAGTCCAAATCCTGAGAACACCAGAGAACTCCTGACTCCAGGGAACATTAATCGACAGGAGATCATCAAACGCCTCCATACCTACACTGAAACCAAGCACCAACCAAGGGCAAACAAGTTCCAGACCAAGACATACCACACAAGTTCTCCAGCAACACAGGAACACAGCCCTGAGCTTCAGTATACAGGCTGCCCAAAGTTACGCCAAACCCATTGACATCTCATAACTCATCACTGGACACTTCATTGCACTCCAGAGAGAAGAAATCCAGCTCCACCCACCAGAACACCGACACAAGCTTCCCTAACCAAGAAACCTTGACAAGCTTCCTGTACAACCTCACCCACAGTGAGGAAATTCCACAATAAAGAAAACTCCCACAAACTGACAGAATACAGAAAGGCAACCCCAAACTCAGCAATATAACCAAGATAAAGAGACAGAGGAATACCTAGCAGATAAAGGAAAGGATAGATGTCCACCAAACCAAACAAAAGAGGAAGAGAAAGGAATCTACCTGATAAAGAATTCCGAATGATAGTGAAAATGATCCAAAACCTTGAAATCAAAATGGAATCACAGATAAATAGCCTGGAGACAAGGATTGAGAAGATGCAAGAAAGGTTTAACAAGGACCTAGAAGAAATTTAAAAATGAATAATGCAATAAATGAGATCAAAAACACTCTGGAGGCAACAAATAGTAGAATAATAGAGGCAGAAGATAGGATTAGTGAAGTAGAAGATAGAATGGTAGATATTAATGAATCAGAGGAAAAAAGAAAAATGAATTAAAAGAAATGAGGACAATCTCAGAGACCTCCAGGACAATATTAAACACCACAACATTTGAATCATAGGAGTCCTAGAAGAAGAAGACAAAAATAAAGACCATGAGAAAATACTTGAGGAGATAATAGTTGAAAACTTCCCTAAAATGGGGAAGGAAATAATCACTCAAGGCCAAGAAACCCAGAGAATCCCAAACAGGATAAACCCAAGGCAAAACACCCCAAGACACATATTGATCAAATTAACAAAGATCAAACACAAAGAACAAATATTAAAAGCAGCAAGGGAAAAACAACAAATAACACACAAGGGGATTCCCATAAGGATAACAGCTGATCTTTCAATAGAAACTCTTCAGGCCAGGAGCGAATGGCAAGACATACTTAAAGTGATGAAAGAAAATAACCTACAGCCCAGATTACTGTACCCAGCAGGATCTCATTCAAATATGAAAAAGAAATCAAAAGGTTTACAGACAAGCAAAAGCTGAGAGAATTCAGCACCACCAAACCAGCTCTCCAACACTGCTAAAGGATCTTCTCTAGACACAAAAGAGTGTATAAACTCAAACGCAAAACAATAAAGTAAATGGCAATGGGATCATACTTATCAATAATTATCTTAAACGTAAATGGGTTGAATGCCCCAACCAAAAGACAAAGACTGGCTGAATGGATACAAAAACAAGACCCCTATATATGTTGTCTACAAAAGACCCACCTCAAAACAGGGGACACATACAGTCTGAAAGTGAAGGGCTGAAAAAAAATATTCCATGCAAATAGAGATCAAAAGAAAGCAGGAGTAGCAATACTCATATAAGATAAAATAGACTTTAAAACAAAGGCTGTGAAAAGAGACAAAGAAGGACACTACATAATGATCAAAGGATCAATCCAAGAAGATGAGATAACAATTATAAATATATATGCATCCAACATAGAAGCACTGCAATATGTAAGAAAAATGCTAACAAATATGAAAGGAGAAATTAACAATAACACAATAATCGTGGGAGACTTTAATACCCCCACTCACACCTATAGATAGATCAACTAAACAGAAAATTAACAAGAAAACACAAACTTTAAATGATACAATAGACCAGTTAGACCTAATTGATATCTATAGGACATTTCACCCCAAAACAATGAATTTCACCTTTTTCTCAAGTGCACACGGAACCTTCTCCATGATAGATCACATCCTGGGCCATAAATCTAGCCTTGGTAAATTTAAAAAAAATTGAAATCATTCCAAACATCTTTTCTGACCACAATGCAGTAAGATTAGATCTCAATTACAGGAGAAAAACTATTAAAAATTCCAACATATGGAGGCTGAACAACACACTGCTGAATAACCAACAAATCACAGAAGAAATCAAAAAAAGAAATGAAAATATGCATAGAAGTGAATGAAAATGAAAACACAACAACCCAAAACCTATGGGACACTGCAAAAGTAGTGCAAGGGGAAGGTTCATAGCAATACAGGCATACCTCAAGAAATAAGAAAAATAAATAACCTAACTCTACACCTAAAGCAACTAGAAAAGGAAGAAATGAAGAACCCCAGGGTTAGTAGGAAAGAAATCTTAAAAATTAGGGCAGAAATAAATGTAAAAGAAAGGAAAGAGACCATAGCAAATATCAACAAAGCCAAAAGCTGGTTCTTTGAAAGGATAAAAAAAAATTGACAAACCATCAGACTCATCAAGAAACAAAGGGATAAAAATCAAATCAATAAAATTAGAAATGAAAATGGAGAGATCACAACAGACAACACAGAAATACAAAGGATCATAAGAGACTACTATCAGCAATTATATGCCAATAAAATGGACAACGTGGAAGAAATGGACAAATTCTTAGAAAAGTACAACTTTCCAAAACTGAACCAGGAAGAAATAGAAAATCTTAACAGACCCATCACAAGCACGGAAATTGAAACTGTAATCAGAAATCTTCCAGCAAACAAAAGCCCAGGTCCAGATGGCTTCACAGCTGAATTTTACCAAAAATTTAGAGAAGAGCTAACACCTATCCTGCTCAAACTCTTCCAGAAAATTGCAGAGGAGGGTAAACTTCCAAACTCATTCTATGAGGCCACCATCACCCTAATACCAAAACCTGACAAAGATGCCACAAAAAAAGAAAACTACAGGCCAATATCACTGATGAACATAGATGCAAAAATCCTTAACAAAATTCTAGAAATCAGAATCCAACAACACATTAAAAAGATCATTCACCATGACCAAGTGGGCTTTATCCCAGGGATGCAAGGATTTTTCAATATCCACAAATCAATCAATGTAATACACCACATTAACAAATTGAAAAATAAAAGCCATATGATTATCTCAATAGATGCAGAGAAAGCCTTTGACAAAATTCAACATCCATTTATGATAAAAACTCTCCAGAAAGCAGGAATAGAAGGAACATACCTCAACATAATAAAAGCTATATATGACAAACCCACAGCAAACATTATCCTCAATGGTGAAAAATTGAAAGCATTTCCCCTAAAGTCAGGAACAAGACAAGGGTGCCCACTTTCACCACTACTATTCAACATAGTTTTGAACGTTTTGGCCACAGCAATCAAAGCAAAAAAAGAAATAAAAGGAATCCAAATTGGAAAAGAAGAAGTAAAACTCTCACTGTTTGCAGATGACATGATCCTCTGTACAGAAAACCCTACAGACTCCACCAGAAAATTACTAGAGCTAATCAATGAATATAGTAAAGTTGAAGGATATAAAATCAACACACAGAAATCCCTTGCATTCCTATACACTAATAATGAGAAAATAGAAAGAGAAATTAAGGAAACAATTCCATTCACCATTGCAATGGAAAGAATAAAATACTTAGGAATATATCTACCTAAAGAAACTAAAGGCCTATATATATAGAAAACTATAAAACCCTGGTGAAAGAAATCAAAGAGGACACTAATAGATGGAGAAATATAACATGTTCATGAATCAGAAGAATCAATATAGTGAAAATGAGTATATTACCCAAAGCAATCTATAGATTCAATGCAATCTCTTTCAAGCTGCTGCTGCTGCTGCTAAGTCACTTCAGTCATGTCTGACTCTGTGTGACCCATAGATGGCAGCCCACAAGGCTCCTCCATCCATGGGATTTTCCAGGCAAGAGCGCTGGAGTGGGGTGCCATTGCCTTCTCTGCCCTATCAAGCTACCAGTAGTATTTTTCACAGAACTAGAACAAATAATTTCACAAATTTTATGGAAAAACAAAAAACCTCGAATAGCCAAAGCAATCTTGAGAAAGAAGAATGGAACTGGAGGAATCAACCTGCCTGACTTCAGGCTCTACTACAAAGCCACAGTCATCAAGACAGTATGATACTGGCACAAAGACAGAAATATAGATCAATGGAACAAAATAGAAAGCCCAGAGATAAACCCATGCACCTATGGACACCTTATCTTTGACAAAAGGCAAGAATATACAATGGAGAAAAGACAACCTCTTTAACAAGTAGTGCTGGGAAAACTGGTCAACCACTTGTAAAAGAATGAAACTAGAACACTTTCTAACACCATACACAAAAATAAACTCAAAATGGATTAAAGATCAAAATGTAAGACCAAAAACTATAAAACTCCTAGAGGAGAACATAGGCAAAATACTCTCTGACATACATCACAGCAGGATCCTCTATGACCCACCTTCCAGAATACTGGAAATAAAAGCAAAAATAAACAAATGGTACCTAATTAAATTAAAAGCTTCTGCACAACAAAGGAAACTATAAGCAAGGTGAAAAGACAGCCTTCAGAATGGGAGAAAATAATAGCAAATGAAACAACTGACAAACAACTAATCTCAAAAATATACAAGCAAGTTCTGCAGCTCAATTCCAGAAAAATAAAGTACCCAATCAAAAAATAGGCCAAAGAACTAAATAGACATTTCTCCAAAGAAGACATACAGATGGCTAACAAACACATGAAAAGATGCTCAACACCACTCATTATCAGAGAAATGCAAATCAAAACCACTATGAGGTACCATTTCACGCCAGTCAGAATGGCTGCAATCCAAAAGTCTACCAGCAATAAATGCTGGAGAGGGTGTGGAAAAAAGGGAACCCTCTTACCCTCTTGGTGGGAATGCAAACTAGTACAGCCACTATGGAGAACAGTGTGGAGATTCCTTTAAAAACTTGAAATAGAACTGCCTTATGACCTATCAATCCCCCTGCTGGGCATATACACCGAGGAAACCAGAACTGAAAGAGACATGTGTACCCCAATGTTCATCGCAGCACTGTTTCTAATAGCCAGGACATGGAAGCAACCTAGATGTCCATCAGCAGATGAATGCATAAGAAAGCTGTGGTACATATACACAGTGTAGTGTTACTCAGCCATTAAAAAGAATACATTTGAATCAGTTCTAATGAGGTG
Organism: Bos taurus; assembly: GCF_002263795.3. Taxonomy (NCBI): domain Eukaryota; kingdom Metazoa; phylum Chordata; class Mammalia; order Artiodactyla; family Bovidae; genus Bos; species Bos taurus. The sequence goes on from NC_037336.1 coordinate 47,052,045, forward strand.
GATGAAACTGGAGCCTATTATTCAGAGGAAGTAAGCCAGAAAGAAAAACACCAATACAGTATGCTGCTGCTAAGTCGCTTCAGTCGTGTCCGACTCTGTGTGACCCCATAGATGGCAGCCCACCAGGCTCCCCTGTCCCTGGGATTCTCCAGGCAAGAACACTGGAGTGGGTTGCCATTTCCTTCTCCAATGCATGAAAGTGAAAAAATAAAGTGAAGTTGCTCAGCCGTGTATGACTCCTAGCGACCCCATGGACTGCAGCCCACAAGGCCCCTCTGTCCATGGGATTTTCCAGGCAAGAGTACTTGAGTGGGTTGCCATTGCCTTCTCCCCAATACAGTATACTAGCGCATATATACGGAATTTAGAAAGATGGTAACGATAACCCTGTATGCAAGACAGCAAAAGAGACACAGATGTATAGAACAGTCTTTTGGACTCTGTGGGAGAGGGAGAGGGTGGGATGATTTGGGAGAATGGCGTTGAAACATGTATAATATCACATAAGAAACGAATCACCAGTCCAGGTTCGATGCAGGATACCGGATGTTTTGGGCTGGTGCACTTGGATGACCCAGAGGGATGGTATGGGGAGGGAGGTGGGAGGGGGCTTCAGGATGGGGAGCACATGTACACCCATGGCGGATTCATGTTGATGCATGGCAAAATGAATACAAAATTGTAAAGAAAAAATAATAATATAAATAAATTTATATTAAAAAAAAAGAAAGCAGCCAACATTTTCTGAGTCTTCCTTGAATTCTAATATCTGGCTCTGATATGGAACTTAGTAAATTGTTACAGAAATATGATTTTTTAAATTAAACAAAACAAAATAAAAGTAAATATATTTATACTAATTTTCTTTTATACACTGATCAACACTTTTATTATTTGTTAATTATATTTCCACAGTGGTCATCACTATCAAGTATGTACTCTGAAACTAATTGAAAAATTAAAAAACAAATACCTCCAATAGTCAAATTTCTAGTTGTAATACTTATTGTGGACCTTAAGAATGAAATAAAATTTAAGCATGGCTTACTTCTAATAATACCACAGGGCATTGACATAGGAGGTGCTTGTTAAAAAGCCATCTGTCTTTTATTTAAATCCATCTTATAAAAACTTCTAGTCTGTGAAAATTAAAAATTTCTATTTGAAAAATTAAGTCACATAATATTTCAAAAAATGTTAGTTACAGTCTCTAATTTCAAAAAAATCATTTTCAAATATTATATGACTTAATTTTTCAAAAAGAAATTTTTAATTTTCACAGACTAGAAGTTTTTATAAGATGGATTTAAATAAAAGACAGATGGCTTTTTAACAAGCACCTCCTATGTCAATGCCCTGTGGTATTATTAGAAGTAAGCCACGCTTAAATTTTATTTCATTCTTAAGGTCCACAATAAGTATTACAACTAGAAATTTGACTATTGGAGGTATTTGTTTTTTAATTTTTCAATTAGTTTCAGAGTACATACTTGATAGTGATGACCACTGTGGAAATATAATTAAAAAAATCTTTTCTCAAACCAGAAAATCTTCCACAGAGGCAGAAAATAATTTTACTACTAAATAAGCACTAAACCATTAGGTGATGTGCATCACAGACAATCTGCTAAGAGATTGCAAAAACGAAAAGTTCATTGTTGTTGTTTAGTTGCTCAATCATGCCCAACTCTTTGAGACCCCTTGGATCATAATCCACCAGGTTCATCTGTCTAAGAGATTTCCCAGGCAAGAATACTGGCTAGATTGCCACTTTCTTCTCCAGGGGATCTTCTAACCCAGGGATCCAACCTATGTCTCCTGCTTGGCAGGCAGATTCTATACCACTGAGCCACCCGGGAAGCCCACTGTTTATACATCCAAGTAGATATGACCCATCATCTACTTGATCTCAAGTAACAGGACATAAAGCACCATTTGTCACAGATAGTTCATCCTTCATTTGATAATTGCAGTGACTATCTGTGTTAGCTAACTGAATTCATCCATAGAAAAATTAACTTATCTTTTGTTATGACAAGAGGAGGGTTTGCAATTTGGAGTGAGGTCCTACCAAAGTAGGCTCCTACTCTTTCACAGAAACTAGGAGATGGGACATTAGCTTCCTTATGATTATATTACCCCCAACCCCCCACCCCCTCAAAAAAGACAGGTGCCAAGTCCTTGAGGAAGACATTCCTTAAAATGGAAAAGTGCCTTATTTAGCTCCTAAAAAGATTTATATACATTTTGAAGCTATAGGGAAAGAAAAACTTATAAAAGACAGTCTTCCAAGCCAAGTGCTCTAGAAAAGGGGGATATAAGGTCTTGCCCTTTATTTTCAACATGGAGAATTAAGATGCTTATTTTTTTAACTGATTTGTCCTTGCATGATATGAGTTCAACTCATTTAGTTCAAATTTAGACACACACAAACATGCATAAATTAGACGTATCAGGGATCATTGCAAAGAAATAGAGGGAAACAACAGAATGGGAAAGACTAAAGATCTCTTCAAGAAAATTAGAGATACCAAGGGAACATTTCATGCAAAGATGGGCTCGAAAAAGGACAGAAATTGTATGGACCTAACAGAAGCAGAAGACATTAAGAAGAGGTGGCAAGAATACATTGAAGAACTGTACAAAAAAGATCTTCACGACCAAGATAATCACTATTGTGTGATCACTCATCTAGAGCCAGACATCATGGAATGTGAAGTCAAGTGGGCCTTAGGAATCATCACTACAAACAAAGCTAGTGGAGGTGATGGAATTCCAGTTGAGCTGTTTCAAATCCTGAAAGATGATGCTGTGAAACTGCTGCACTCAATATGACAGCAAATTTGGAAAACTCAGCAGTGGCCACAGGACTGGAAAAGGTCAGTTTTCATTCCAATCCCAAAGAAAGGCATGTCAAAGAATGCTCAAACTACCGCCCAATTGCAATCACCTCACACACTTGTAAAGTAATGCTCAAAATTCTTCAAGCCAGGCTTCAGCAATATGTGAACTGTGAACTTCCAGATGTTAAAACGGGTTTTAGAAAAGGCAGAGGAACCAGAGATCAAATTGCCAACATCCTCTGGATCATGAAAAAAGCAAGAGAGTTCCAGAAAAACATCTATTTCTGCTTTATTGACTATGCCAAAGCCTTTGACTGTGTGGATCACATAAACTGTGGAACATTCTGAAAGAGATGGGAATACCAGACCACCTGATCTGCCTCTTGAGAAACCTATATGCAGGTCAGGAAGCAATAGTTAGAACGGGACATGGAACAACAGACTGGTTCCAAATAGGAAAAGGAGTACGTCAAGGCTGTATATTGTCACCCTGCTTATTTAACTTATATGCAGATTACATCATGAGAAATGCTGGGCTGGAAGAAGCAAAGCTAGAATCAAGATTTCCAGGAGAAAATATCAATAACCTCAGATATGCATATGACACCACCCTTATGGACGAAAGTGAAGAGGAACTAAAAGGCCTCTTGATGAAAGTGAAAGTGGAGAGTGAAAAAGTTGGCTTAAAGCTCAATATTCAGAAAACTAAGATTATCGCGTGTCGTCCCATCACTTCATGGGAAATAGATGGAGAAATAGTGGAAACAGTGTAAGGCTTTATTTTGGGGGAGCTCCAAAATCACTGCAGAAGGTGACTGCAGCCATGAAATTAAAAGATGCTTACTCCTTGAAAGGAAAGTTATGACCAACCTAGATAGCATATTCAAAAACAGAGACATTACTTTGCCAACAAAGGTCCATCTAGTCAAGGCTATGGCTTTTCCAGTGGTCATGTATGGATGTGAGAGCTGGATTGTGAAGAAGCTGAATGCTGAAGAATTGATGCTTTTGAACTGTCGTGTTGGAGAAGACTCTTGAGAGTCCCTTGGACTGCAAGGAGATCCAACCAGTCCATCCTAAAGCAGATCAGTCCTGGGTGTTCATTGGAAGGACTGATGCTAAAGCTGAAACTCGAATACTTGGCCACCTCATGCAAAGAGTTGACTCACTGGAAAAGGCTCTGATGCTGGGAGGGATTGGGGGCAAGAGGAGAAGGGGACGACAGAGGATGAGATGGCTGGATGGCATCACTGACTCGATGGACATGAGTTTGAGTGTACTCTGGGAGTTGGTGATGGACAGGGAGGCCTGGAGTGCTGTGATTCATGGGGTCGCAAAGAGTTGGACATGACTGAGCGACTGAACTGACTGATCAGATCAGATCAGTCGCTCAGTCGTGTCCGACTCTTTTTGACCCCATGAACTGCAGCACGCCAGGCCTCCCTGTCCATCACCAACTCCAGGAATTCACTGACTCCTGTCCATCGAGTCAATGATGCCATCCAGCCATCTCATCCTCTGTCGTCCCCTTCTCCTCTTGCCCCCAATCCCTCCCAGCATCAGAGTCTTTTCCAATGAGTCAACTCTTCCAACAAGGTGACCAAAGTACTGGAGTTTCTGCTTTAGCATCATTCCTTCCAAAGAAATCCCAGGGCTGATCTCCTTCAGAATGGACTGGTTGGATCTCCTTACAGTCCAAGGGACTCTCAAGAGTCTTCTCCAAAACGACAGTTCAAAAGCATCAATTCTTCTGTGCTCAGCCTTCTTCACAGTCCAACTCTCACATCCATACCTGACCACAGGAAAAACCATAACCTTGACTAGACATACCTTTGTTGGCAAAGTAATATCTCTGCTTTTTAATATGCTATCTAGGTTGGTCATAACTTTCCTTCCAAGAAGTAAGCGTCTTTTAATTTCATGGCTGCAGTCACCATCTGTAGTGATTTTGGAGCCCAGAAAAATAAAGTCTGACACTGTTTCCACTGTTTCCCCATCTATTTCCCATGAAGTGATGGGACCAGATGCCATGATCTTCGTTTCACTCTCACTTTGATCCAGAGGCTTTTGAGTTCCTCTTCACTTTCTGCCTAAGGGTGGTGTCATCGGCATATCTGAGGTTATTGATATTTCTCCTGGCAATCTTGATTCCAGCTTGTGTTTCTTCCAGCCCAGCGTTTCTCATGATGTACTCTGCATATAAGTTAAAAGAGCAGGGTGACAATATACAGCCTTGACGAATTCCTTTTCCTATTTGGAACCAGTCTGTTGTTCCATGTCCAGTTCTAAATGTTGCTTCCTCACCTGCATACAAATTTCTCAAGAGGCAGATCAGGTGGTCTGGTATTCCCATCTCTTTCAGAATTTTTCACAGTTTATTATGATCCACACAGTCAAAGGCTTTGGCATAGTCAATAAAGCAGAAATAGATGTTCTTCTGGAACTCTCTTGCTTTTTCCATGATCCAGCAGATGTTGGCAGTTTGATCTCTGGTTCCTCTGCCTTTTCTAAAACCAGCTTGAACATCAGGAAGTTCATGGTTCACATATTGCTGAAGCCTGGCTTGGAGAATTTTGAGCATTACTTTACTAGCGTGTGATATGAGTGCAATTGTGCGGTAGTTTGAGCATTTTTTGGCATTGCCTTTCTTTGGGATTGGAATGAAAACTGACCTTTTCCAGTTTTGTGGCCACTGCTGAGTTTTCCAAATTTGCTGGCATATTGAGTGCAGCAGTTTCACAGCATCATCTTTCAGGATTTGAAACGGCTCAACTGGAATTCCATCACCTCCACTAGCTTTGTTCGTAGTGATGCTTTCTAAGGCCCACTTGACTTCACATTCCAGGATGTCTGGCTCTAGGTCAGTGATCACACCATAGTGATTATCTTGGTCGTGAAGATCTTTTTTGTACAGTTCTTCTGTGTATTCTTGCCATTCCTTCTTAATATCTTCTGCTTCTGTTAGGTCCATACAATTTCTGTCCTTTATTGAGCCCATCTTTGCATGAAATGTTCCTTTGGTATCTCTGATTTTCTTGAAGAGATCCCTAGTCTTTCCCATTCTGTTGTTTTCCTCTATTTCTTTGCATTGATCACTGAAGAAGACTTTATTATCTCTTCTTGCTATTCTTTGGAACCCTGCATTCAGATGCTTATATCTTTCGTTTTCTACTTTGCTTTTCACTTCTCTTCCTTTCACAGCTATTTGTAAGGCCTCCCCAGACAGCCATTTTGCTTTTTTGCATTTCTTTTCCATGGGGATGGTCTTGATCCCTGTCTCCTGTGCAATGTCATGAACCTCATTCCATAGTTCATCAGGCACTCTATCTATTAGATCTAGGCCCTTAAACTACTTCTCATTTCCACTGTATAATCATAAGGGATTTGATTTAGGTCATACCTGAATGGTCTAGTTATTTTCCCTACTTTCTGCAATTTCAGTCTGAATTTGGCAATAAGGAGTTCATGGTCTGAGCCACAGTCAGCTCCTGGTCTTGTTTTTGCTGACTGTATAGAGTTTCTCCATCTTTGGCTGAAAAGAATATAATCAATCTGATTTTGGTGTTGACCATCTGGTGATGATAGACACACAAATTTAGACACACATAAGTCACGGTCAATTCTTCACGATCCCATGGATTGTAGCATGCCAAGCCCCTCTGTCCATGGAATTCTCTGGGGAAGAATACTGGAGTGGGTTGCCATTTCCTTCTCCAATGCATGAATGTGAAAAATGAAAGTGAAGTCGCTCAGTCGTGTCCGACTCTTAGTGACCCCATGGTATCTAGTCCACCAGGCTCCTCCGTCCATGGGATTTTCCAGGCAAGAGTACTGGAGTGGGGTGCCATTGCCTTCTCCAAACCTTCAATTCTAGGGAAGCCTAAAGCTAAACTCAATCCTCTTGTTTAAAACAGGGGCATTGTTAAAACTGTAACTGCATATCAAGATATATTTTAATTTGAAATACCATTATTTCAAATGGTATTCAAAATAATACATTTTGAAATACCATTTCAAATGTATTCAGGAGTCGGAATATTATTTGACCTGACCCACTTTATTAGCATTTTAGATACTTTTTCTGGGTTTGGATTTTTTTTCCATTTTTAAAACTGTTTAGATTTAAAATTTTATATTTTTATTTAGATTTCTTGCAGGAGTATTTTAATGGTGTTTTCAAAGCCAAAAAGGTTGTATGCAATGATCCCTTTATTATTTCCTTGCACCAATTTCCCATTCCATTGCTTCAGAAAAACATAGTCTTTGCATAATGGCTTAATAACTGTACTATTTTATAGCTAAGGAATTTAGCTCTGCAATTTTAGTTCTGTCAAGATTGCAACTGTTTTAGCTCCTTACATTGATCCTGGCAATTCCAATTAAACATGTTTGTTTCACACAAGACTTCTCTTAAGGAAATCTTTTCAAATAGTAAACTCTCTTTTTCTGTCATTAATGAGAAGGATACTACTGTTTAATCTTTCAGGATTCATTCTCTGTGCCTTTTTTTCCTCTCCTTTTTTTTCTTTCTCTTCCACTGTCTTCTTCATCATCCTCTTTGAATTTTCATATGCTTTTCACTTTGTAATTTCTATATTTGTTTCTGATTTTTAAATCTTTTAGACATGATTTATATTTAAGCCAATCCACATTAAAATAAACATTATAATAAAACTAAAAACATCTATCTTAAAACATAGTGTACAACACTTATTAACTGTATAAGATGCAAGATACAATACAACAAAAACAACTATGTCATACAACCAACATAAGACAAACTATTAGCAATATTATTAATCCCTTTCCAATTACATTACCCTCCTAATTTCCTATAAAGATATTATCATTCTCCTTGCATTTCTTTACATTTTCTTATGAATGATTACTCTTATAAATGGTTATCAAAGCATGCATATGTATCTAATTATTGTCTCTTGCTTTTAAAATATTTTACAGTTGACACTAAAAAACATCCAATTATAAACTTATAAAAACAAATGACTCTAACACATTCATTTTTACTGCTTAAAAGGAATTCATTAAGTAAATATGCTGAATATGGTTAGCATTAAAATACACTTAAGACCATTCTATCATTTGCTGTTTCATAACCGATTCTATTAATATTAATATTATTATATGTATTAGTATACATATTTGGAAGTTCTTTGTATAAAAATCATTAAAGTTGAGAAAGTAAAACCTTTATTGAATTCTAGAGTATTGGTGAGACTAACATATTTTTCTCTAATTCACTTTTTCCTAATAGAATTTGTCTTTTAGTTTCCAGTTCACAGTGAATTGAGAAGGTATTGAGATTTTTATATATACTGCCTGCCCCTACTCATGCATAGCCTCCCCTCATCACTGTCACCCACCAGAATGGTACATTATAATTGATGGACTTACACTGACACCTAATTTTCACTTAAACTCCATAGCTTATATTATGATTCACTCTTGGTTTTGTACATTCTATGAATTTAGACAAATGTGTAATGATATGTATTCACCATTACAATATCATGCAGAATAGTTTCACTGCCCTGAATACCACTGAGAACCACCTATTCACCCCTACACCCTCCAAGCCCTGGAAACTACTGATACTTTTACTGTCTACTTAGTTGTGCCTTTTCCAGAATATCATACAGTTGGACGCATACAGTATGTAGACTTTTCAGACTGGCTACTTTCATTTTGCAATTTGCACTTACGTTGTCTCCATGTACTTTAAATAGCTTAATAGTACTAAATAAGCGGAAGTATCAACCAGAGCTTCTTATCTATCTACTGAAGTTTACCTTGGATGCTTCCAAGTGTAGGCAATTATGAATAAACGTGCTATAAACATCCATGTAAGATGTTTATATATGTAACAATAATTAGAATCTTTTAATAAAACTTAATGAAACCTCATGATTCCATGATAATGTTTTAAAAGGGGCAATAATATAAAATAGGCTAAGTAAAATTCACTAAGGACAATAGGCAGAAAATGATTGGTGATCAAATATAGAAAGTAATTATTAGTACTAATTTTTATCAGTTGAATATAGTTACAAACCAAGAGCTAGGGACACCACATAGGGAAATGGACTGTGATCAGGTGGAAAGCAAAAGGAGAAGGGGTGGCAGAGGATGAGATGATTAAATAGCATCACTGACTCAATGGACATGAATTTGAGCAAACTCTGGGAGATGGTGGAGGACAGATGAGCCTAGTGTGCTACAGTCTATGAGGTTACAAAGAGTCGGATATGACTTGAAACCAAGAGGCAGGGATACAGGCCATGGACAACTTAGTGGTGCCTCTGCTTTTTTACCTCAATTAGCTAACTTCTATAGAAATTGTTTCAAAACCAGAAAATCTTAATATTTATAAACATTATTTTAAATAGAGTACAGAGTCATCAATATTAAAGTACAATGACATAGGAAGAATATGACAATCTATTAATACTGTAATCTTAAAGCAATATCCTGTCAAGGGAACCAAGGGGAAGAGAACAGTTATACTAAGAAATAGTCTGTTTTTACCTACAGAGTTACCATTCTTTCAAGTTCTGTATCTTGGGTCAAAATAAATAAATAAAAGCCACATTAAAAAACTATGGGATCTCTTTCTGATAACACTATAACCCACATAACCCTGACAACTAGTATTATTAAAAGTATTACATATATTGTTATAATATACAGAATTGCATACATGATATGAGGCAGTTGAGTGAAAATTCTCACATGAAGAATTCAAGCAATTATAAACTATGAACTAGATTCCTTTTCAAAGGTATCGAAAAGTGAATTTTCTTTAAGTAGTTATGTCAGTGGTCATATTCATTGTGCTTTTAATTATAACTTTCCCCCAAAGACTATGAATATTCTGTCCATTAATTACCAGACTAAGCTATATTTCTATATCCTAGAGCTTTGGATTGTGCTGAAGGGCACTTGAGGCATTCTTCAGTGAGCAGCATGACTTTTCAGTAGGTGTTTGATGGATAGTGCACAGGTTCCCTCTATACACTTTCTGATTCTCCCTCCAGGCACCACCGTTGTTATTTGTTTAGCTGTCTCTGTTATGGGATTGATGTCTGCTATTTAAAAAATTATTCAGAAATATGTTTTGTGACCTGTGATTGTAAAAAAAAAAAAAAAAGGAATAAACTTAATTTGATAGCATATGAGCTATAAGGACTTCCATCTTGTTCTAGCAAAGGGATAAGAAACAAAATATTACCCTGATCCACAGGTCAGCACTTACAATTCACTGCACACATAATTATAATTGAACCACCTGGTGCCTAAGGATCTTTGGAAGAGACACACCCTTGCTCTGAAAGGATGAGTAATTATCAATTTGTATCCACATTAGATTCCTTCATTCCATTCATCAAAGATACTTAAGTTGATCTGCCTAAATATTTAGTTTTAATGCTTTCACTTTATTATTTGAAATCCATCAGTGGCTTCCTATGTTTTTTAGTTTTTGTTTGATTTTTGAAAACTCCAACAACACTGCTATGGCTTCCAAGACTCCAAGTACTAGTCTCTACCTCATCTAGCATGCTCTTATTCTCTTCCCTAGAATCTGAGCCCTAGCACCCTAACTTTCCCTGAGTGACTTCAATCAATAGAACTCCTTAAGTCACACCAGCAACTTCAAATATTTTTGGTTGCTGTTTTTCTTTCATTACGTTCTGTCTGATGTGCTTTGAATTACTTATCATTGTCAAATCTTGTTCATTCTTTTATGTAACATAAAAGTGTAAAATTAATATCACTTTTAATTCAGAAAGACTTTCTGACTCCACAAAAGAGAATGCTGTTTCTTCACTGTGTCATCTGCCATGATTTTAAGTATCTGTTTAATATCTATTTTATCCAACAGTGTCTAATATTCAAAAGAGCATGGGGCCACATTGGAACTCTACATTTGTGTCTTCACAGTGCCTTGCCCAGTGCTTAGTACATGGTAGATGTTCAGTAGATACATTGAAAGAAAGTAAAAGTGAAGTCACTCAGTCATGTCCAGCTCTTTGCGACCCCATGGACTGTAGCCTACCAGGCTCCTCAGTCCATGGAATTTTCCAGGCAAGAGTACTGGAGTGGGTTGCCATTTCCTTCTTCAGGTAAATACATTAATATATGGTAAATTAATGGATAAGTAAATCCCAAGGGGGGGAAAAAACATGATATTGAGAGATAAGTAAATTCTTTGAAATCTACCTTCAAAAAAAGCCATCAAAATATTAAAATTACATAACTCCTAATGAAATAGGTGACAGGGACAGTCTCTCAGTCATGTCTGACTCTTTGCAACTCTATGAATTATAGCCCTCCAGGCTCCTCTGTCTGTAGAATTCTCCAGGCAAGAATACTGGAGTGGATTGAAATTCCCTTCTCCAGGGGATCTTCCCAACCCAGGGATTGAACCTGGGTCTCCTGCATTGCAGGCAGATTCTTCATCAATGAGCAATCAGGGAATCAGGAGATTTATATAAAGAGGAAAAAATTTTAACCTATTTTCCAATACATGCTGCTGCTGCTGCTAAGTCGCTTTAGTCGTGTCCAACTCTGTGCGACCCCACAGATGGTAGCCCACCAGGCTCGCCCGTCCCTGGGATTCTCCAGGCAAGAACACTGGGGTGGGTTGCCATTTCCTTCTCCAATGCATGAAAGTGAAAAGTGAAAGTGAAGTCGCTCAGTTGTGTCTGACTCATCGCAACCCCATGGACTGCAGCCTACCAGGCTCCTCCGTCCATGGGAGTTTCCGGGCAAGAGTACTGGAGTGGGATGCCATTGCCTTCTTCTTTTCCAATGCATAAGAACAGATAATTTATCTATGTGTGTTAGTTGCTCAGTTGTGTCAGACACTTTGTGATATCATGGACTGTAGCCCGCCAGGCTCCTCAGTCCATGGAATTCTCCAGGCAAGAATACTGGAGCAGGTTGCCAAGCTCTTCTCCAGGGGATCTGGAGATCTTCCCAATGTAGGGGTCGAACTTGGTTCTCCTGCACTGCAGTAGTTTTTAAGCTTTATAGATAAAATTTTTAATGTCCTAAATATCATTATTTAAAAGATTAAATTCATGCTATTGTTCTATAATGCATATAAGCCTTTTAACACAAAAGACCCATATCACAAATAGTTAATTTTGGCTGTGCCATTTCTCAGACTGTCCTTGGTTTTTATGACCTTGAAGGTTTTGAGAAGTACCAGTTAGGTACTTTATAAAATGGCCTCAGATCTTAGTTTCCTCATGATTAGACTACAATTATTGGATTTGGTGAGGAAATACATCAAGATTAAGTGCCATTTGCATCACATCATGTCTAGGGTGTAAGTTATCAATAGGATTCTTCACTGTTGTATTGACCTTGACCTGGCCCAGGTAGTGGTTTTCAAATTTATCCATTGCAAAGTTCCTCTTTTTTATAGCTTTTCAAAATGTACTCTTTGAAATGAAAGGGGCATTATGGTCTACTACCTTGAAGGTGGAGTATACAGATATGCTGTTTGGAATTTTTTTGCACAGGAAGATATTTGTCTATTCTCTGTGGATTAATAATTTATTTCTATCAGCATATGCATATATATATATATATACAGCTGTATCAAAAGTAAGCTAAATATAAGTTCATATTGATGTCTGAAATTCAATATCATTATCCTTCTAGACTCCATCCTTTGTTAATTTCTAACCTCCCAATTCAAAATTTAGAAACTTATTTTCCTTCCACTTATTTAATTGTTCAATTACCAATATACATGTTTAATGATTCTTAATTCATACTCCATGGGAAACAACTTTAGAGAGTAATTATTATGTATGGTATGTTTATATTACTGTTCCAGATTCCACTGACTTCCAAAGTAACCCTGATGAGCAATAGTTTTTTTCCTTACCCAGTGGAAAGACCATTTCATATATTTGTATTATAATCACATTATTTCTGCATTCCATCCTGTGATCCCCTGATCTTTAAATTATTTTTAATAAACCTTCATTGATTAAGAGTCCACTCTTTGTTTTATAAAATTCTACAGCTTTTAACAAATTCAATGTCTTGTACTCACCCACTCATCCACTATTCTGTAAAACAGAATCATACAGAATAACTTCACCACTGAAAAACACTTCAAGTGATTCATTCATTCATAGCCTCTCTTGAGCACCAATCCCAAGATGCTACTGACCATTTTATCATCTGCCTTTTAAAGAATGTCAACTAACTAGAATTATAAAGTATATAATGCTTTCAGAATGGCTTTCACTTAGAACTATGCCTTTAAAATTTATCCACATCTTTTCATATCTCGTTAGCTTATTTCCAGGTTTTGTCATCCATCACGTATTGAAGGACAACTTGATTACTTTCTATTTTGTCAATTACAAATAACACATCTGTAAACATTAGCATGTAGGATTTGTGTGGACCTGCTTCTGAATCAATTGACTAAACCTAGTAGCAATTGCTGGATCACATAAGACAGTTTAGACTTGTAAGAAACTGACATATTTCTTGCTAACTGGTATTTCATCTTGCATTACAAACAAGGATGGAAGAGAGCTCCTATTGCCCTGCATCTTTACAAGGAATTGGTATTTTCAGTGTTCCAAATTTAAATAGTTCTAATAGATGTGTAGTTGTATCTCATTGCTTTAATTTGAGTCTCTCAAATATTTCAAGTATATCTAGACATAAAATAGGCTTCTCAAATAAAAATCTCACTAAATTCTATGTCTATAAGATTTTGCTCCATATACATTGTTACTTTCTTTATCTACAATTGTATACATAATTACGGTGGGTTTATTATTCTGAAATGGAAGCTGAGATGGTAGAGTGAATGAAATTAGGTGGTTTGGATTCTAGATATAAGAATTTTCTCAGAATTGCACAGAAAAAGGCAGAATGATGTATTATAGGTATAACTGAAATACAGATACCAAAATGATGTGCAGAGCACAGTGGCAGAATCTAGGACTTGTCATATGTTAAGGTTCTGGCAAATAATCATGTGTACTCATTGTTGAGAACATATAATGCTACCCACGAATAAAAATATATAATGCCAACCCTATCATAGAAGACTATTTCATCTTCTAAAACTGAGTAACTTTCTTAAAGGATGCATAATAACTAACTAGTAAAGTACCCAGACAGAAGAAATTAGGTAGACTTTTTTTCTAAGGTACCATGCTAGCTTTAATTCCAAAGAAACGTAGTTATAAAATATAGCACTATGAAAATAATTGATTTAGTGATAAAAATGGTTTAGAATCTAGTATGTCTTAAAGTTATAAAAACAAAGTTATTGTCCTGAATATATTTAAATAATAAAAATTTCATGTAGATAGTATAAAAGTAGAAAACCTAAACATCACAAACACAAATGTTTTTTGATAAAAATTGGCCATTACTTAAGAGTAACAATTTTTCCTTTACTATCAACACATTTTTTTCTACCTTTATGATCCATTGTTACGTTAAATAAAACATATGGTTCTTAATCACAATAGCAGGCTCTCACAAACAGTGCAGTAACAGAGTTTCTGTTTGTTCTCTCAAAAACCAAAAATGAAAGAAAAAGTCATAAATAATAATTTATAGCTGCAGAAAATGTTATAAATATTTGGGAAATTGTTATAAACAGTGGAAAACTGTCATAAACAATAGTTTTATGCATAATACAAATGTTCATCAATTAATGAAATATTAAATATGGTATTGTTAACCGTTGTGGAGGAGGACAAGTGCTGAGTAAATTATCAAAACAAGACTAAGAAATTGCTCTTATAGTTGGGCTAATTGGTTTCTGATTAACATAAATATCAAAAATGATTATGAATGTAGTTTACTGGCAAGGTATTACTAGACATCATCTAAATATTCATCACACATGTAAAATGTATGATACATTTAAAGCACTGAACAATTGTCATTAGAGGATCAGTTTGGTTGTTGGATAATTTGTTCAGGGAAATCAAACTTGTTGCAGTTTACTTGTTTATTCTTCTTTTTCAAATTGAGAAATGGAATAAAATCCATTGTCTTAAATAAAGGTGGAACAAGTAGAAAAACAGAAGATGGTCTAGTCTTTTCTTTATATTTCATATTTTGTATTGGGGTAGGAGCCTGGTAGGCTGTAGTCCATGAGGTCGCTAATAGTCGGACACGACTGAGTGACTTCACTTTGACTTTTCACTTTCATGCATTGGAGAAGGAAATGGCAACCCACTCCAGTATTCTTGCCTGGAGAATCCCAGGGACAGGGGAGCCTGATGGGCTGCCGTCTCTGGGGTCGCACAGAGTCCGACACGACTGAAGCGACTTAGCAGCAGCAGCATAGCCAATTAACAATGCTGTGTAGTTTCAGGTGAACAACAAAGGGACTCAGTCATATAATTACATGTATCCATTCTTCCCCAAACTCCCCTCCCATCCAGATTGGTACATAACACTGAGTAGAAGTCAGACAGAGAAGGAGAAATATTGTATGACATACATTTGGAATCTATTTTTTAGAAATAATCCTTCCGAAGGCTCTCTGCTCTCTAATTACTCTGTTGAAAAGGAAGAGCCAAGGAATAAACTTGTGTAAGTGCAATGAAGAGTGATGTCTGCTGAGGCTTCACTGGCTAAGATCAAGCTGTGATGATCCACTGAAGCCATGCTATGAAAGAGGCGATCAGTAATCATTACCCATAAAGGAAGTAAATCCAATCATTTATTTTACCTTGTATCAGTAAAAGAAAGGGGGTGAAGTCTCAGATCTATCATAAGCAATTCATTTAAATTTTATTTTTAATTATGAAAGCAACATATTCTATAATTATGGTACATACATAAAGAACAAAAATAATAGAAAACTCATTTACCAGATAGCAGACAATGTTATAATGTTGGAATGTTTCTTTCAATTTATGTTTAGGTGACTGGGTTCCTTTAGTTTATCTATCATCTATCTAGCTATGTAGCTATTAATTATATATCATCATCATATATCCATACTACCTCTATTATTTTAATTAAGCAACATAACAAATTATTTTAGCACAAAATTATAAATCATTAATAATCATTGCATTGATTGCATGGTAGCCATCACACATTTTTCTCACACTATTAAAAAATGGGATGGGTTCATATTTTTGCTGTATATAATAAGCAAAGTGAACCCATATATAATTCTTATAATGTGCAGCACTTTGTTGTAATTATTTTGCTTAAATAACTTACTTTATTCCTAACAAATCTATGAATGAGACGTTAGTATCATCCCTATTTCACATCTTCAAAAACTGGGACATACAGGCCAAACAATTAACCTTCTAGTAAATTGTAATAGATAGGTTAATGGTCCCTCAAAGATGCTTACATCCTGATCCTTGGAATCTGTGCGTATATTCCGTTAAATAGCAAAAAATGTTGTTTTTTAGTTTCCAAGTAGTGTCAGACTCATTTGAGACTCCATGGACTGTAGTCTGCCATGAGATTTTCCAGGCTGGAATACTGGAGTGAGTTGACATTTCTTTCTCCAGGGAATCTTCCCAACAGAGGGATTGAACCTGTGTCTCCTGTGTCTCCTACATTGCAGGCAGATTCTTTTACCTCTGAGACACGAAATAGCAAATGGGACTTTTCAAATGTGAGAAAGATCTAGGGACCTTGAGATCAGAGATGATTCTGGATTATCCTGGTGGTTTCAATCTACTCACAGGAGCCTTTTCTTCTGTGTTAAGTAGGGGAAAGCAGACTAGAGAGACTCAAAGTATGAGCAGGACCATTGCTGGAAGAAGGTGGAACATGAGCCATGAAATGTAAGTGGCTTTTAGGAGTTGAGAATAACCCACCTTCTTTCTTCTACATTTTAAGTAAGTAACTCAAGTTGGATCTCTTTGCTCCTTTTCCAGCATTTCACAGTGTGATTTCAACTATATGTTACTTAATATGAAGATTATTGCATTATTTCATTTTTTCCCTTTTTTCCCCCATTTTTCTTATACTATCCATGTGCATTTCCATGTCAATATGGTCTTGTTTCATTGACATATGTTATTTAATTAGAGCAACTATTTCTCTTCCACATATTTCATTGGGGATGCCAAACATATTTTAAAGCTAGTTTTCAATTGTACCATATATTTTCAGAGAAATAAGATATTATAGTGAGTAAAATTTGCTTCATCTATTAACTTAAATATTTAGTCAAAAGTTCTTTGCAATGAAAACACAAGTGGTTACAGTAACATATAAAATTATATTTTCTAATGACAAGAATGAGAGATTGCATTCACTATTAAGCTTCACAAATAATGTTAAGAATATAAAATTTTTCAAGACAAGCAAACCTGGAAGAAGGTGAAGGTTGCCAGCACTTACCACATTGGAACGTAAAGTGGCTAAAATCTGTCACCTGAGGTCCCTGAGCAAAGTATGACAGCACAGGGTTTTATATGGAAAGGGACGATTTCACTTACGAACAGTCTCCACTTTCTATTCCAATAGTTCCATCGTGCCTCATGGATTCTAGGCTTGTTGGCCACGAGGAACTCCAGAGCTACCAAGAAGTACAAATAATTCCTGCTAGCAAATATCATCTTTGTATTTGCAAGAGGTCTGTCTTTGGTATGTTTGTAAGGAGATTCAACCAGGTCACCACCTTTCTTTGTTCTCTGAGTTTATCCCCTTTGTAAAGACATGGACTGAACTGCAAAACTGCTGCTATTTTCTTCTCATAAATAATTCATATTCCTTAAAACCAATTGGATTAGGCACATAAAATGTCCAGCTAAAAATGTTGGTGGAGAAATTTTGTTAAAAAACATTAAAATTCACAAATTAATTTTCAGTTTAATCAAGTGTTCACAAATGTCAATTCCTTACGTTATATTTTGTCTTGACCAAACTTTAGTTCACTTGTATCCTCCCCATATACTCTTGAACTTGACTTGTTCCCAAACCTGGTAAGAACTAAATGAACAATCCCTGCATACACACACACACGTACATACACACACACACAGATATGACTCAGCCATAAAAATGAATGAAATTTTGCTATCTGCAAAAACATGGATGGACTTAGTGGCTATTATGCTATGTAAAATAAGTCTGACAGAGAAAGACAAATGCTGTATGATTTCACTCATACGTGGATCTAAAAAACAAAACAAATCAATTAACATAACAAAATAGAAACAGAATTATAAATACAGAGAACAAACGTGGTTGTTGGAGGGGAATGAGGTGGGGAAATGCAATAAATAGGTGAGACATATTA
The DNA here is from genome assembly GCF_002263795.3 of Bos taurus. Taxonomy (NCBI): domain Eukaryota; kingdom Metazoa; phylum Chordata; class Mammalia; order Artiodactyla; family Bovidae; genus Bos; species Bos taurus. The sequence continues at coordinate 47,070,186 of NC_037336.1, forward strand.
AGAGGTACAAAAATCCCATTACAAAATATATGAATCACAACAATGGAATGTACAAGAATGTAACTGTAGTCAATATTAATGTAATATCTTTGTAAGGGACAAAAGGTAGCTGGACTCATCATGTTGATCATTTTGAAATGTATAGAAATATCTGAATCACTATGCTGTGCAGCAAGAACTAACATAGTGTTGTAGGTCAATTATACTTTAAAAACAAACTAATAGAATAAGAGATCAGATTTGTGGTTATCACAGGTGGATGATGGGGGGATGGGAAACTAGAGGAAGGTGGGCAAAAGGTATGAACTCCCAGTGATAGGATAATAAGTACTAGGAATATAATGTACAAAATGATATATACTAATATAATGAACACTGCCTTACGTTATACATGAAAGTTATTAAAAGAGTAGATTCTGAGTTCCCATCACAAAGAAAATATTTTTTCTTTTCATTTTATTTTATATCTATATGAATTAATGGATGCTCACTAAACTTATTGTGGTCAGCTTTCCTAAATTATATAACTTCAATCATTATCCATAAACTTATATATTACTGTATGTCAAATATATCTCAATAAAACTGGAAGGGAAATAAACAAGTAAAAGCAAAATGAGTAATATTTAAGGAAATGGATTTATTTTACAATCTGTCATTTTACCAGTGCTTTACTTTATCAAAAAATAGCATGAAAATATTACTAACATATATTTTATTAAGCAAAATGCTAACTCTGTCACCTAGAGTGCTAACTTGGGCTTCCCTGTGGCTCAGAGGGTAAAGAATCTTCCTGCATGCTGGAGGCCAGGGTTTGATTCCTGGGTGGGGAAGATCCCCTAGAGAAGAGAATGGCAACCCACTCCAGTATTCTTGCCCAGAGAATTTCATGGATGTAAGAGCCTGGCGGGCTACAGTCCATGTGGTCGCAAAGAGTTGGACATGACTGAGTGACTAACACTTCAGAGTGCTAACTTACTCATTTTTCTAATGTGAGTCTCACAAAATACATGGATGTATATTTGAAAGAAGCTGTTTATATTTGTACATCCTTTAACAAAAAGAAAGATCTCAATGCAACTAAAGTGAAATTGCAATCAGCTGAATTACTCAATAATGGAGGCATGCTAGTAAGTCAAGTTTTAGGAATTCTAGTCTTGAAATTCCAAGATTAGAGGTAAATTCTTGACTATATACTGGTTTAGGAATGAACTATATTACTGTGGTTCTTGAGAACAAATCCCGGTGAATATATTATAAATTGATTATATTTCAGTCGTGTTTGTCACTGGATATATTTCTTTAGGCATATTTCTGTAACAAATAAAAATATACAACATTAATTGCTCAGTTTTACTTTCTATAGAAAAAGGCATTGGATTCTACATTTCTTCTTAAGAAAGCCAGTCATGAAATACTGTAAGTTAAAAGTTGTATGGCCATGCTGCTGCTGCTGCTGCTAAGTTGCTTCAGTCGTGTCTGACTCTGTGCGACCCCATAGACGGCGGCCCACCAGGCTCCCCTATCCCTGAGATTCTCCAGGCAAGAACACTGGAGTGGGCTGCCATTTCCTTCTCCAATGCATGAAAGGGAAAAGTGAAAGTGAAGTCGCTCAGTTGTGTCCGACTCTTCACAACCCCATGGTCTGCAGCCTACCAGGCTCCTCCGTCCATGGGATTTTCCAGGCAAAAGTAGTGTTAAAAAGCAAAATAAACAAATCCAAATAAAAAAATAAATATATTTATATTAAAAAGATGTTAGGCTGTCAAAAATTATTTAAAGAAAGTGACTATTTACAAAAACTAGCTTTTGGTGCTAATACTGCCACATTTCTTAAACTATTCTATTAGGAACAGTGGTAGTAATCTTCTATCTTTTGTTTCCTGATCAACTTAATAGCATCAAACACAGATTTCCAGTAAGCTCTGACATACTATTAACATCACTTAGTAAAGAATAACTTTCTCTTGGAGATCTTTTCCCAGTAGAGCTTCTTCCACATAGATTTTTGCCTGTTTGCATCCCACTGACCATTTGGTAGCTCAAAAAAGCAGTTCTCATTGTCCTTCTCTGGTTGTCCTGGTATTAAAACCAGATTACTTTCTAGAAAGATGAATTGCTAGGGCCTAAAGACCACTGTAATTCTCTGTCTCCTAGAGATTACTATTTTTTCCCTGATGTCTACCACCACGATATCAGATTTGTGATAAAAGTAGGAAAAACAATAGAACTAATGATAAAGATGGTTTATTCTTTCCAGACAAGAATCTTATCTTTTGAGTAAATATATTAGTTGTATTAACATTGTAAATGGCATATGTTTAATAAGTGAGTTATGTAGCTTAAAATTTATACCTAATATACAAAGTATTTTTTAGTGAACATTAATAAATACATTAATCTTTTCTTGCCCGATAGCAACCTCCTGGTGACTCTGTAAACATTAAATAGGGAAGTATAAAATATACTAAAAATACTGGGATCAAATGTGGTGATAGAGTACTATTAGAATTATGATATTGAAATATGTTTATTCTTCAGTAAAAGAAAATAGAGTATTGATCAGTCCACTCAACTTTATATTTTGAATCTTCAGATTTATTTTCAAGCATTTTCTTGTACTCAAAAATAAAGCATAAAAACTATCTGCATATACTAATAATGTGTTGTTTGGTTTATATGTGAATAATAACAAACGTGGTCAGGACATTTTTTAGAAATGTATTATTTTTTGATTAAATTGATTTTAGATTGATTTTAAATATGAATTAAATGTAAAAAACCCTTTGTATATACAGCTATCATTTTGAAGGCTATTGATTTTTTTCCCATTTATTTAACCATGGCTTCTAGAAGACTCTTTTTCTTAGTTGAAGTATAATTTACAGCATTATACTATTTCAGATGTACAATATACTGAGTCAATATTTTTATAGATTATACTCCATTTAAAGTTGTTGTAAACAATGGGTATGTTTTCCTGTATTGTACAATATATCCTTCCCATTTATCTATTTTATATATGAGTCAATGATAATTTTGTGTTACACATATAATTGATCTAAAAATTCATATCTAACATTCTCTCCAGACTTAAGGCTTTCTTTTATGTATAAATTCTTACACATGTGGTATTTCAATTGCAAAATGAATATTCATACCCAACAATATATTAAGATTGCTTAACAAATACTATATCTATGTCTTTCACAGTGAAGCATAATGATCAGTAGGAACCTCTATCCAGTACAAACTTGTATTATAAAATGAGAGGCTTGGAAACCAAAACTAAGTGAAACTTACATCTCCTTTTAATCCCCAATCTATTATGACATTTGGTTTTTGTTCAAGATTTTCTTTGTAGGGAAGTCAAAGATAATTTTGCTATATTTCTAATTGACTAATTTTGTAATTATCTTAGTCTGTCCCATAAAGCAGCTTCTATATGTATAATACTGGTGCAATTGGATTACTTGTAACAAAACCCTTAATAATAATATCAATAATCAAACATATTGAGCAAGCAAGCATAAAACTCCACAAGATAGTCTTCCAATGGAAGCTAATTTTCCAGAGAAGTAACTAGACTCAGATAACAATCATTTAATTGTCCGCTGTCCATAGAATTTTCCAAGCGAGAATACTACAGTGGGTTGCCATTTCTTTCTCCAGCGGATCTTCCCCACAAAGGGATCAAACCTGCATTTCTTGCATCTCCTGCATTGGCTGGCAGATTCTTTACCAACGTACCACCTGGAAAGCCCCAGAATTAGAAAGAGTCTGTTATACGTGCACTCAAACTTCTGGATGGAAAAACATGCTAAACTGAGTGGTAAATTGTTGTAAAATTAAAATAACTATTGTGTTTGTGTCCCTGCACCAGCATTATGATAATTAAATCACAACAATGGCTCCAACACCCCTAGGAACAACTTGAGTTTGGTTCTGTTCTCTATGACCACAGAGCACAATGTTACTTAAAGTTTATTTCGCAGTGTGTATTAATGTCTCATCAGTCACATATGAATGTTGATATATAAATGCAAATACATCAATAAATCTTAAAATATCTTCTTCATTATCAATAAGTAGGAAAGTATTACCTCCTTCAGTGGGGAAAAAAATAAACATTTTGGAAACCAGGTTTTTTTTTTTTTTTGGCTTTCCATTTTGTTTCCATCTGGAGGTATATACCAAACAGCCCATCTTGGGTCAATGCATGCTTTTCCCTATCTTTATTCCCTGATATGTAGTCTAAGTACCTGCTGAGTTTGTTTTATCCATTTTTCTAAAGCTGTGTTGTACATGCAGGCCATCTGTCATTCCTTCCCTTCTTCCTGACACACTTTTTTTTCCCACAGTGGCCAAAACAGGGCAGTAAACTTTTTCTTCAGTAAATGTCTCTTTTTTTAAAGTAAATTTAGCTTGACTTTGGCCTGTAAACAGATGTCAATGTTGGTGCTCCAAAAGTTCTGTAGTCTGAATTATAGAAACATGCAGATTGCTTCAAACTCCCCAAAGAACAGAGTACACAGAGAGGCAAAATGGAGTAGGAAAACACGGAGTGAATGACAGAAAATAAGGAAGGAAAAATATTCAGATATAGTGGGACAAAAGGAAGAAAAGAAACTTGTGAAATAGGAGGGGAAAAGCAGGGGAGAGAGAAGAGAGAGAAAAAGGGAGGTGGATTAATGTCTTCTGAATAGGAAAGTAAATACATTAGTATTAATAGAAACTATTCCCTTTCCCTGAGCATAGATACAATTATAAGCAGTAACAAACCTGTTACAGGAGAATCCTAAAAATTAGAAGTAGATAAATAGAGAAGACCAATATATAAACATCACAGGAAGGCATAAATCTGGATAAGTTGACTGTGAGGCTCCAGGGAAAGAGGAAAGATAATCATTAAGGCTCTAGGGAATTCTTAGCTATCAGGTTACTCTTCTTTGCAGGAGAGCATCTCAGATTTGCACAGAGAAGCAGACAGCAGAGCAGACTTTGGGAAAGTTTTCAGTCTCCTTTGGCATGGATATCACCAGTTTTAAAAGAGAACATGCCTGCCAACTAATTTCTGAGCAGGAAATTGACTTTGAGGAAGAAGGAAATCCAAACCGTTAGCTGTCGGTGGTAGTCACTGATCAAGTTCACTTCTGGGTGACTGCTAGTAAACTTCAAGTCGTCTCTGGTAAAACTTAAAACTGAGAGATCATTACAGAGGTCAACAGGACTAAAAGAACTGCCTTCTGTGTGTGACTCTAGTAGTCTTCACATATGAGAAGCACAATGAATCATGTGTGTGGGCCATTACTTACACAAAACACATGCTAAAACAACAGGATTGTAATTAAGGAGAGTCAGAACAGTATCAATAGCAGAGCACAGACTTGAAATTTAGTAATAAACAGCAACAGATAGATGTCAAAATGCCTTAGCCTTTAGTTTTTTACCTAGAGAAGTCAGTGAGGTTACTGAACAACAAGGGTGTGGAATAGTGAGGACCAAGAGGTTCAGAATGATAGGAAGAGTGAGAAGAAAGCCCTAAAAAATAATCTCCCCCCACTCCGCCACAGTATTTAACACCTCTAAAACCAGAGTGCATTGTTCTCGACACATTTCTTAAAGTTGTTGTTGGTCAGATAGCAGTCATGGAATTTTCACTGCCTATTCATGCATGCACTCAATTGTTTGTCCTGCTGGCATAAGAGTATAATTGCAACTCCTTGTAACAAAAGTCAAGAGATTATTAAAGAAATACTTCAGGGAAAGAATATGAATCTTACTTGTCTGAAAACCTTTTATTAAACCTTCCAGTAAGACCAAGTAAGAAATAGCATCAAAATATGCAGAGAGGATAAGACTGTCTTGGAAAATGTCTCAAGAGAAAAGCCCTATTATAGGAAACGGTGCATCATCAGTGCTGCATAGCAAATTATTCTCAGTGCATAAACATATATATCAATGTCTCTAAATTTTAAAATTAATTCCTGAGTCAAATTTAACTGAAAAATCATTAAGAATATCTTAATAAATACATTTTGTTTATATTATCCTTTTTATATGTGTGAAATTAATATTATCAAAATCTCAGTATAATAATTTTATGAGTTCTCTCAGTGACTTTAAATTTCTAAATTATAAGTAATAAGCTGACAGTAGGTTTTTTTTTTTTCTTTTATACTGGTCTTCAAAATAATGTAGGTGTTACAATCCATAATATCTTAGATTTGTTGGGGGAATATTAAAAGTTGTTCAAAATACTAGATGAATAATGTGGAAGGCCACAGTGATTGTTGAAATAAACAAAGAGATTTGAAGAAATGAAAAGTCACTCTTTATTAGCTGAGGTGAAGCAAAGAAGATAACCTTTACAGAAGCTGCTTGAAATTGATTCAACAGAGAAAGATTTTTATAGTGTTTTGGGGAAACAGAAGTATGCTGAAAATATGTACCAAAAATTCTGAGAAAAAAATGACAAAAAAATTGTGCACACAACTTCAAGTTTTCAGGTATACAAGTTTATAAGAAGACAGAACATCTGTTGACAAGAGGGGAAAAAAAGGAAAAGTTCAGTATTAACCCCTGTAGTTCCCTTGAGAATTGTATGAGTTGTTATTTTTTAGCAACTTGAGCCCAAGTGGGATTTTCCAGCTGAGGTAAAGGAAGCCTGGGGGAAAATGTTAGGTGAACAAAAAATATCTATGATAGTTCTGGAAAATACAATTTTTCAGAGTAGACACTAACATACGTGATAAGAGAGATGGTGCATTTTTTTTTAATTTACAACTGTATACATAATACTTTAGGAGACTATCAGAAATACAGTATGATATAAATTATACATATATTTAATTATATGTATATATATTTAATATATATCTATTTAATTATAACTGTATTTATTTATTTATTTATTTTTAGTTGGGGAGGAAATTTAAGTTTAATACCTAAAATTGCAATTAAGGTTTTCTTATACTAGTAAAATCTACTGAAGAGTCAACGTAGTTTCTTTCTTTCTTGGTAAAGTCTTATAATTTTTTTAGTATATTTTATTGTGATAAAAATATGATGTGAGATCTACCCTACAAAATTTTAAGCACATAATACAGTATTGTTAATTACAGGCACAATGTAGTACAGAAGATCTCTAGAATTTATTCATCTTGCGTAGCAGAAACTTTATACCCATTGATTAGCAATTTTTAATCTACATTTCTCTTGAACACAAGGAAACCATCATTCCACTCCCTGATTCTATTAGTTTGATTTGTTTAGGTACTTCATATAAGTCGAATCATGCAGTACTTATCCTTCTGTGACTTCACTTAGCATAAAACCTCAAGGTTTGCCCAAACTGTCATTTATTACAGAATTTCCTTCTTTTTTTAAAGGCTTAATAATATTTTACTGTATGTGTATTTCATACATTCTTTATCTATATAGCTCATAAATGAATATGAGAATGCTAATATCTCTTCAAGATCCTGATTTCAATTATTTTGGATAAATACAAGCAAACAGTTTTTCACTATTTTTTTGTAGAACCTCTCTACTCTTTTCTATAGCTGTACCATTTCATATTCCTACTAACAAGGGGTCCAGTTTCTCGCACATCCTTGTCAACACTTATTTCTCATTTTTTTAGATAATAACAATCATAACAGGTGTATAATGGTATCACATTATGATTTTGACTGTATGTCTCAGATAGTTAATGAGGTTAAGTATGCCAGGTTCCCTTAGATTTCTAAGACAGTCAAGATAAAAGCCAGTCTTTTGGGCAGCCTCAGAAAAGTTGGGGCACTGGATGTAATTATGCAACTCTTTCCCTCCCCAGGAAGACGCTGTGAACTTGGTGTTATTCATTTACCGGTGCTGAGTGGAATGAGTAGATATGGTGAGTTCAACAACAAAACTCTATTCTTATCAGCTCTTATGTGTCTAGATTATTTGAAGTCCTATAGGCATTTTGAAATCAGCAAGGAAAAAATGAGGCCTTTGAGTAGTCCTGGGAAAGGTGGGATGTTGCAAGTGTTTAGGTTCAGGATGTTGTTCAGTTGTGTCTCTTTGCGATCCCATGGACTGAAGTACACCAGGCTCTTCTGTCCTCAACTAGCTCCTGAAGTTTGCTCAAATTCATATCCATTGAGTCAGTGATGTGATCCAACCAGCTCATCCTCTACTGCTCCCTTCCCCTTTTGCCTTCAATCTTTTCCAGCATTAGGGTCTTTTCCAGTGAGTCAGTTCTTTGCATCAGGTGGCCAAATTACTGAATCTTCAGCTTCAGCATCCAGTCTTTCCAATGAATATTCAGGGTCGATTTCCTTTAGGACTGACTGGTTTGATCTCTTCACAGCACAGGAACTCTACTCAGCCATTAAAAAGAATACATTTGAATCAGTTCTAATGAGGTGGATGAAACTGGAGCCTATTGTATAGAGTGAAGTAAGCCAGAAAGAAAAACATCAATACAGTATACTAACGCATATATATGGAATTTAGAAAGATGGTAACAATAACCCTGTATACGAGACAGCAAAAGAGACACTGATGTATAGAACAGTCTTTTGGACTCTGTGGGAGAGGGAGAGGGTTGGATGATTTGGGAGAATGGCATTTAAATATGTATAATATCATATATGAAACGAGTCGCCAGTCCAGGTTAGATGCACGATACTGGATGCTTGGGGCTGGTGCACTGGGACAACCCAGAGGGATGGTATGGGGAGGGAGGAGGGAAGAGGGTTCAGGATGGGGAACACATGTATACCTGTGGCGGATTCATTTCGATATATGGCAAAACCAATACAATATTGTAAAGTTAAAAAATAAAATTAAATTTAAAAAAAATAGTCTTCTCCAGCACTGCAGTTCAAAAGCATCAATTCTTCAGCACTCAGCCTTCTTTATGATCCAACTCACATTCATAAGTGACTACTGGAAAAAACATAGCTTTGACTCTACAGACCTTGGCTGGCAAAGTTATGTCTCAGCTTTTTAACAGGCTGTCTAGGTTTCTCATAGCTTTCTTTCCAAGGAGCAACCATCTCTTAATTTTATGGTTGCAGTCATTGTGGTTTAGGATAGCTTAGGACTGACCACTCCAAAATATGCCCAAATAGCATACTGAATGTTTTGAGTTGAGGATGTAGCCAATGCAAGAAAGAAACTGACTTTTTGCTGTTCTCCTGAAAGCAGGAAATACATCTCTCATGTGAAAGGTGCACTCCTTGCATCTGGAAGTAAATTGACCCCCTTGTCACCAAAGACAGGGAATTTAGGGCTAAGAAGCCTGTTCAAACTAGCCTTCTTCTTAAATTGACTACCCCAAGCCCAAACTTTGTTTAGATTCTTCACTAATTAAGTGTCTAAAGCCTAAGTTGCTTTTATTGGCAATTCCTCATAAATGCATTGTTTCTTTGTCTAAAAAGTATAAGAGGCTGCTTGCTTTGGTTACATTTTATGAGCAAAGGCTTTCAGGCACATGAATAAAGATCTGTTTCTTTTTCTCCTGTTAACCTATCTTGTGTCACTTTTATCATGAGTCCAGCCACATGAACTCAAAAGGGGTAGAGGTGGAATTTTCCTTTTCCCCCAACAAAAACACAGACCAACTCTCCCTCCTCAGGGAGGGAATCAGAAATTTTGTGTTACAGAGAAATGCCCAGCTTCACTGGTATCCCCAGACTTCCCTATACAATTCAATTAACTCTCACTCCAATATTCCATGAATCTCCTCTTCTTTTCAGTCTGTTTCTAACTCTGTTCTGTCCCTCAGTTGCTGTGCCAATTCTTGAACCTTGTCATGCTATTTTAATTTTATAGTACCAGATTGGTCCAATTAGTATCTGTAGAGTCAATCCCCTCTTGTATTTCATCTTGATTATTGTTTTGGCTATTCTTGACACTTTTTTTTTTTCATCTGAATTTTTTGACCAGCTTATGCAGTTCCCAAAAGAAGCAAAACAACAACAACACAAAACACCATAGATTCAGAATTACATTAAATTCCACTTCTATGAGGTATCTAAAATGCTCACTCAGAGTAGTAGGAAGTAGAATGATGGTTTCCAGGGGTAAGGAGAAGGAGGAAATGGAGAGCTTTTAATAGGTATAATGTTTCAGTTATGCTAGGTAAATAAATTCTAGAGATCTGTTCTATGCAATATAAAGCCTACAGTTAATGATACAACACTGTACACTTGAAAATTTACTGATAGATAGATCTCCTGTCAAATGTTCTTGCATGCATGCTAAGTCACTTCGGTTGTGTCTGACTCTTTGTGACCCCATGGACTGTACCCTGCCAGGCTTCTCTGTCTCTGAAATTCTGCAGGCAAGAATACTGGAGTGGGTTGCCATGTCTTCTTCCTTCAGGGGATCTTCCTCACTCAGGGACTGAACCCAAGTTGCTTATGTCTCCTCTTCCAGGCAGGAATTTTACCACTCCACACCACCTGGGAAGCCCCGAGTTTCTTGCCACACACACACACACACATGCACACAAAGATATACTAAAAAAAAGAAATTAAAAAACAAAAAGTGGGTTCCCTGGTGGTATAGTGATTAGGATTCCAGGCTTTCACTGCAGTGGCATGAGTTCAATCCCTGATCTAGGAACTGAGATCCTCCAAGGTGTGCTGCGTGGACAGCACACACAAACACACACACACATTTGTGTATATGTGTGTGTGTGTGTATACACACACACACACTCTATTTTTAAAGAACAATTATATTCATTTTGTAAAACTTCCCAAGTGATCTGACATTTTTCACCTGCATTCAAAGATTTTGTTTTGAGAAAATTAAGTTGAATTTTCTCTGTAATGTCTCTTGTATACTTAATATGACTATCTTTGGTCTTTTTCTTCTCTTTTCTGGCATTTATTTTTTTTTTTTTATTTCTTTGTTCTCTCTTTTTTTTTAATTTTTGTAAAAAAAATGCATTGATTTTCATTTAATTTTTGACTAAGCCTTTTACCGCATCTTTGTTGGCATATTTCTGATATCTCTTTGTGATTTTCTTTTATCTGAACAGTCTATTCCACTCAGCTTTTAATCTTTCAAACCTTTCTAGCAACACTGTCTCTTTTGATCTTCTTTCAGTGTCCCTTTTTGTATGGCTCTTGATCTTCTGGGTTAGTTTCCCACTTTATCAAAAATGACTCACCATCCTGCTTTGTTTTATGATTAAGAATCTTAGATGAAAATGATTTTATAATAACTAGAGGAAAGTTGTCAATGGTATAAAACTTTTTAATGACATGCTAATTCATTACCTTAATGTCAGATTCAATTTAACTAGGAGGTGTTCCCCTGTGTTGATTGAAATATTTCACATGAATTGCAAATCTACTTCATTCATGTATTGCCTTCCACAGAAAAAATAAAGATTCCTCAAATGCACAAAATAGGTGGTGAGCAGTCCAGTTAATAGTTGTTTATAGTGTGAAAAAACGGAAGGGATTATTTTCCTTGTACTCATTAAACTTAGTTTTTATCTCTTTTATAGTAGTGTACATATGTATTTGACTCTGTCAATAGCTTTAATGGTAATTTTTTTCAAAAGCAATTCATAAATGTATGGAACAATATTGCTAAATTATAGTAATTGAAGGTAATATTGAACTGAAAATCATTTGAGATACATAAACCTCAAACATTGCTACAAGCATAGAGAGCTTTAATAAGCCACAAAATGTTAAAATAAACACTGCAAAAATGTGTAACCTTAGGTTACCTTTTTTGGCATTAAATGTTTGAAACTCAAGACCAAAAACTAGACTATCAAACAAGCAGGCATATATTTTTTTCTTAAATTGTATGTATATCTATAATGTGTGTAGATAAGTATAATTATACATGTATGTATAATTATATCAGTGGGTTTTTTTTTTGTTAACCACTATACTAGATATTAGTAACATACAGTAGTATATATAATACAAGAGTTTTAGTTCATTTTGTTTGTTTTTGCCTTCACATTTAAAGCTTATTCACACCTTGGCTGAAAATCTCCTGAGTAAAAATCTGTGCTGTGTTTTTATATCTAAAGATGAATAAAGCAGAGTGATTTTCTTCTTAGGACATAGGTAATCTGAAGGGGAAGACAGGCATAGAGTCATAATGCAAATTGTGAACAGTGCCGTTTGGAACAGGGAGAAATAAAATTTTCTGAGAAAATAGCCCAAGGGAAAATCAATTTATAAAATTGATATGACTACAAATTTATTGAAGACTGAACAATTATACAGATATGGTTTATGATGGACTCATGATTGCCTTGATTTCATTGGGATGGAATCAAAATTGTTGGGAGAAATATCAACAATCTCAGATACGCAGATAATACCACGCTAATGGCAGAGAGTGAAGAGGAACTAAAGAGCCTCTTGATGAGAGTGAAAGAAGAGTGAAAAAGCTGGTCTAAGATTCAAAAAACTAAGATCATAGCATCTGGTCACATCACCTCATGGTAAATAGAAGGGGAAAAAGTGGAAGCAATATAGATATAATTTTCTTGGGTTCCAAAATCACTGCAGATGGTGACTGCAGCCATGAAATTAAAAGACACTTGCTCCTGGGAAGAAAAGCTATGACAAATCTAGACAGTGTATTAAAAAGCAGAGATATCACTTTGCTAACAAAGGTCTATATAGTCAAAGCTATGTCCCAGTAGTCATGTATGGATGGGAGAGTTGGATCATAAAGCAGGCTGAGCACTGAAGAATTGGTGCTTTTGAATTGTGGTGTTGGAGAAGACTCTTGAGAATCCCTTGGACTGCAAGGAGATCAAATTAGTCAATCTTCAAAGAAATCAATCTTGAATATTCATTGGAAGGACTGATGCTGAAGCTGAAGCTCCCAATACTTTGGCCACTTAATGTGAAAAAAACCCTCATTGGAAAAGACCCTGATAATGGGGAAGATTAAAGGCAAAAGGAAAAGAGTGAGACAGAGGGTAAGATGGTTAGATAGCATCACTGACTCAATAAACATGAATCAGAGCAAACTCTGGAAGATAATAAAGGACAGGGAAGCCTTTACTGGCATGCTGCCATCCATGGGTCGCAAGTTGGTCACACGTTTCCTTCCCCCAAAACATAAGTTCAAATTTCTTTTGAGAGGAGAGATTTACAGTAAAATCTGATATGTATCACCAGGCATATTTTGGTGTTATAGAATGTTTAAAAGGATAATTTTAGTTACATAAAAACTGACAAATAAAATGAAAGCAGACATAAGCATATTTGTTTAGAGGCCAGTGCAATGATGATGTAAGTTGTGGTGGAGGGACTAAGATATTTTGAGTTTTATTAATTTAAGATTTTTATATTAAAAATCTCTTAAGTCCTAATTATTAAATCCTTAAAGACTTGATAGACATATTAATAAGCAAACTACAAGCACTTTACTGCTATAGATACAATTGAAAATGTGACAGAAATAATTAAAAATAAAACCGATTCATATTCATAGATTATATTTTAGAGACATAAAATATTTTTATACAATTTAGTAATTTCATAAACTAACCAAAAAATATCAATTTACAAACTTGATTTTTCCAAGCTAACAAAATGTCGTAAAGTATACACACTATTCTGATGTAGATGATATACTTTCCTTAGTGCCCATTTCAGCAGAGTTTATAATTGACAATCAAAATAATATCTTTATATAAGAATATTTGAAGTACAATATGAAATTGTCCATTGTCAAATGCAAGAAGTGTATCTATTAATATACCCCATAAACTTTTGATCTATTGCTCTTTTCTCAAATTTAGGTCAAATATGAATTGCTGCAGTTATTAAGGAAGCATATTAAATAATAAGATCATTCAGAAAAAAAGGCAACATTATTCTGTTGGCATTTTAACATTCACAGCTTAGTATAAAACAAAGACTAAGAGCATCTTTAACTTTTAAAAACCTGTGCACTTGTAAAATTGTATCACCTAAATGTCCTTTTTTGTTAATGTGAAATGAATTAATAATTTTTGTTAATTTGCAACATTTTTCTCCTAGGCTCTTCTCTTTCTAAGACAAAGAAAATAATGACATGTAAGAAATTTCAAAGTAAATACGTGAACACAAAAACTTTTTTTTCCTTCCACAAACTACTATTCCAATGGGAAAATTTTATGACTTTTTAAATTAATATCTTAGAATTAAATGGTTTCTCCCATTTTCAGTAAGGGTTCTCTAACCTGTCATTATTCAAGAAATATGAACCAGGAATTTTTATTAAATTTTACCTTATATCAAAAAATAGCACAGCAGAAATGTAGCTGGTATTGATTTGAAGTTTGAGTGTTAGGAATGATGTGAGTGATGAGAGCATTATTGGAGTTTGCACTTTTTGACAAGAGTTGGTAAAACTTCCTATATCGTTAAAGGAAAAAAGAAATTCTAATTTTTGCTTCTTTATGTGTGTATATATATATACATATGTCTGTGTGTGTGTGTGTGCATGTGTGTGTTTATGTATATACATATTCATATACATATACATGGGCTTCCCTAGTGGCTCAGATGTTAAAGAATCAGCCTGCAATGCAGGAGATCCAGGTTCAATCCCTGAAGATCCCCTGGAGAAGGATATGGTATCCCACTCCAGTATTCCTGCCTACATAATCCCATGGACAGAGGAGCCTGGCGGGCTGCAGTCAATGGGGTCTCAAAGAGTCAGACAGGACTGAGAGGCTAACACTTTCATTTTTCATAAATATACACATACAAGTTCTTTATCACTAGTGCCACCTGGGAAGCCTTACACACACACACACACACACACACATACATATTTGGTTTTTGGTTTTTCTTTTTTACCTGGAAAGTATGGTAGCTATGCTGGAGAAGAAAATGTAGCTCCTTTTACCTTTTGTACTCCTGTTCCCCTTGATACATTCTGCTTTATGCTTTTTTTGGTTCCTCCACCAAGCAGCAAATTCTGAACTAAGGACCCTTTTTTTCCACTAAACACCTGATATACTGCTAGGTTGTGAGTAATTTTGAAAGTTATTTAATTATTTCAGTCTTTTAGGGTTTAAATTAATGAAAACCACTAAAGCCAATAAATCCTACACTGGGAATAAACTCTAAAAATGTTTTATTGTGTAAGGGGGGAACATCTCTAAAGGACAGATTTCTTAGATTCGTTTTATCATTCATAAATATTCTGGTGTGCTAGTACCTTTGTTTTATTACATTAGGACTATTTGAAACGCAAATATTCAGTAACATGATTTTAAAGAAGTACGGTCAATATCTTTTGTTTTTTTTCGTTTGGTTTCAGTAGCTTTAGCTTCAGGTCATGGTGCAGGTATATTGTTCAAATTGAGTTCATTGAAGTATAAAGTGTGGGTGTCTACTCGAGAGATGTTAGAAAAGGTTTTATGCAGAAACAACTGTAGGAACAATCTGAGTTCAAAATAGCATCCTTGTTACTTGCCCTGTGGTTCTAGGTATGAAGCATATGGACTCCATTTCTATGTATATCTGAAGGCTCAAATCAAAATTAAAAGTTCTTACTGTTTATTAGCATAACAGTAAAAAGCAAAGTACGTAATTTTCTTTTTAAATTTTATTTTTTAAGCATAATGTTCATTTGACATCAGATTTCATTTATTATAATCAAAAGGGATTGTTAATAGTTTAATGTTTAAATAAATGCCTTCAATGGTATATAATATTTGAAATTCTTTTTAAAATGAAGTTTAAAATATTAGTTTAGTAATTTTTGTATAGTTATACTGAGTAATTTCCAATGGTATTCATTTGATGAAAACAATATGCTTTGTAATATCATTTTAAAGATTTAAAGAACTTAAACCTTCAAATATTTCCTCATATTTAACAACAATAAAAACACTATAATAGCTATAAGACACTATATATTCAACATTTACATCTTGTCTGCAAACTACATTCATCTCTAATTTACCAAACTGTGAACACTGACTTCTGGTAATTTAATCATATGGAACACTTGAATACTTTTTTTTTTTTTTCAAATTCTGTAGAACAGATGGAGATTTGCTTTAATTTAGGTACTCATTACATCAGACATCTAAAAAAACCTCACACTTGATGCTCTCATTTAATGGAAGAGAAATTGATGCCTTGGAAAGGACCTTCAAACTTCCAATAACTTTCATTGTCTTATTGATTGTGATGCCAAGGTGTCTGACAGGAACAGTGTGGGTTGTAATGGAGAAGAAGACCCTGTAAGGCAATGTTCTGAACTTTCACTTTTAAGATTTCCTTGTACAATTTATCTAGATATATGAGTTTCTTTCCCTTTTGAATTGCCATTTTCTAATTTCCTGATGCCTTTTCACTTCTCATTTCTTTTGTATTCTGCGTTTTCTCACTCTTAACATCATCCATTTAGAATATAAGCATTATATCCTGATTCTCCAAAAAATTTCCCTAACAATTTTTTCTACTTTCATTAGCCTTCTTATTTCCTATCACAACCCCATGTTAATACGAATTTATTAACACTTCTAAATTTGAATTTTCATATTGAAGCTTGCCAGAGAAATATTTTATCTGGGGATATATTTAGGAGGTTCTTGATGTATATTACACAGTCATGAAGTTACTTTATGACTTGGTAGGAACCACAAATATTCTAGGAGCTTCCATTATACAAAATTCATTTAATAAACACAGTGCTATGACCTGGATGATTCACTTGACTGACGTGTAAAATCATATATCCTACACATGGAATTAAAATAAATATTTGGCTGACTATAAAAAAAATCTATTCAGTGATACTGATTTATGTAAGAAGTCTCCATTCACACCACAAATGCCACATTTTTGTAAACTGCATCAGTCTTCCTCTCATTGCCTCAGTCAAAATCTCTTTGTTGTCACAAATAGCTATCTCATTTTCCCTCAACCATCATATCTAAATCATCAGTATTTCTACGCCTGCAGCATCCATTACACTGTCAACTTTTCTCCATCTCATCTGTAACTGCACTGATTCAGGCTGCCACACCATTTTCTCCATCTCATCTGTTACCAAACCAATTCAAGCAAGACATTTACAACACCCTTCTATTGATTATAACATACTCTCCAAATATCAGGTAGAATTATTTCTCTAAATCAAAGTATAAAATTTAAGAGGGTGCTTACTTCCCAGTTTTCTTCTCAAACGTCATCACATAGAGTTACTTCCTTTGACTATCCAGTGTAAAAAATAAATTGGTGTCCAACTTTTATTTTCGAATAAGTTTATTTGAGTCAAAAGCACATCCTTTCTCAGTTTTATACACCCAGTTTCCACTGTGTCAAAAGAAACAAAACTAAACAATTACCATGAGACCTAGATACTGTACCCTTGAATTTTTATCCCAGAGGAATGAAAACTTGTGTTCATACAAAAACTTATACACAAATGTCTGCAGCAGCTCTATCTGTAATGTTCTAGATGGAAGACAACCCAAATATTCTTCAACATGTAAATGGTTAAACAAAGTGTATTTCATCTATACTATGGAATCCTATGTAGCAAGAAAAAGGTACAATCATTAATGCACACAACATAGATGAATTGCAAAGACATTATGTCAAAATAAGAAAAATAATAATAATCTCAAAGGTTATCTACAACATAATTTCAGCTCTGACATCTAAAGAACTTGAAAATCATCACCGTCATACTTACAAGCTAAATAAACTGGAAATCAACTTTTTTTTTTTTTTCTTAGATCCATCAGGGAATTGAGGTAGCAGGGCCACTGGTGGGGCCAAATCTGGAGAGATAAGATAATCCAAGAGTCACAGCCAAGATCTGCTTAACTAGAGCAGAGCCACTGGAGACATACCCTCATTTGAACATTGATATGTTAAGAGTGGCTTCCCTTATAGCTCAGTCGGTAAAGAATCTGCCTGCAATGCAGGAGACCCAGGATCGATTCCTGGGTTGGGAAGATCCCCTGGAGAAAGAAATGGAAACCCACTCCAGTATTCTTGCCTGGAGAATCCCATGGATAGAGAAACCTGGAGGGCTATAGTCCATGGGATCACAAGAGTTGGACATGAGTTAGTGACTAAACCACCATCATGTTAAGTGTGATAAATTTCTAGAAGCTAAGTGTGCATTAGACCATTCAGGTATGACCTAAATCAAATCCCTTATGACTATACAGTGGAAGTGAGAAATAGATTTAAGGAACTAGATCTGATAGACAGAGTGCCTGATAAACTATGGACGGAGGTTTGTGACATTGTACAGGAGACAGGAATCAAGACCATCCCCAAGAAACAGAAATGCAAAAAAGCAACATGGCTGTCTGAGGAGGCTTTACAAATAGATAGGTGTGAAAAGAAGGGAAGTGAAAAGCAAAGGAGAAAAGGAACGATATACCCTTTTGAATGCAGAGTTCCAAAGAATAGCAAGGAGAAATATGAAAGCCTTCCTCAGCCATCAATGCAAAAAACAGAGGAAAACAATAGAATGGGAAAGACTAGAGATCTCTTCAAGAAAATTAGAGATACCAAGTGAACATTTCATGCAAAGATGGGCACAATAAAGGACAGAAATGGCATGGATCTAACAGAAGAAGATATTAAGAAGAGGTGGCAAGAATACACAGAAAAACTGTATAAAAAAGATCTTCATGACACCAGTAATCATGATGGTGTGATCACTCACCTAGAGCCAGACATCCCAGAATGTGAAGTCAAGTGGGCCTTAGAAAGCATCACTATGAACAAAGCTGGTGGAGGTGATAGAATACCAGCTGCCCTATTTCAAATCCTGAAAGATGACACTGTGAAAGTGCTGCACTCAATATGCCAGCAAATTTGGAAAACTCAGCAGTGGCCACAGGACTGGAAGGGTCAGTTGTCATTCTAATCCTAAAGAAAGGCAATGCCAAAGAATGCTCAAACTACCGCACAGTTGGACTCATCTCACACGCTAGTAAAGTAATGCTCAAAATTCTCCAAGCCAGGCTTCAGCAATATGTGAACGGTGAACTTCCAGATGTTCAAGATGGTTCTAGAAAAGGCAGAGGAACCAGAGATCAAATTGCCAACATCTGCTGGATCATGGAAAAAGCAAGAGTTCCAGAAAAGCATCTATTTCTGCTTCAATGACTATGCCAAAGCCTTTGACTGTGTGGATCACAATAAACTGTGGAAAATTCTGAAAGAGATGGGAATCCCACACCACCTGATCTGCCTCTTGAGAAACCTATATGCAGGTCAGGAAGCAACAGTTAGAACTGGGCATGGAACAACAGACTGGTTCCAAATAGGAAAAGGAGTACGTCAAGGCTGCATATTTTCACCCTGCTTATTTAACTTCTATGCAGAGTACATCATGAGAAATGCTGGCCTGGAAGAAGCACAAACTGGAATCAAGATTGCTGGGAGAAATATCAATAACCTCAGATATGCAGATGACACCACCCTTATGGCAGAAAGTGAAGAAGAACTAAAGAACCTCTTGATGAAAGTGAAAGTGGAGAGTGAAAAAGTTGGCTTAAAGCTCAACATTCAGAAAACAAAGATCATGGCATCCAGTCCCATCACTTCATGGCAAATAGATGGGGAAACAGTGGCTGATTTTATTTTTCTGGGCTCCAAAATCACTGCAGATGGTGATTGCAGCCATGAAATTAAAAGATGCTTACTCCTTGGAAGGAAAGTTATGACCAACCTAGACAGCATATTAAAAAGCAGAGATATTACTTTTCCAACAAAGGTCCATCTAATCAAGGCTATGGTTTTTCCAGTGGTCATGTATGAATTTGAGAGTTGGACTACAAAGAAAGCTGAGTGCTGAAGAATTGATGCTTTGAACTGTGGTGCTGGAGAAGAGTCTTAAGAGTCCCTTGGACTACAAGGTAATCCAACCAGTCCATCCTAAAGGAGACCACTCCTGGGTGTTCATTGGAAGGACTGATGTTGAAGCTGAAGCTCCAATATTTTGCCCACCTGATATGAAGAGTTGATTCATTGGAAAAGACCCTGATGCTGGTAAAGATTGAGGGCAGGAGGAGAAGGGGACAACAGAGGATGAGATGGTTGAATGGCATCACCAACTCTATGGACATGGGTTTGGGTGATCTCCGGAAGTTGGTGATGGACAGGGAGGCCTGATGTGCTGCAGTTTTGGGGGGCACAAAGAGTCAGACACTACTGAGTGACTGAACTGAATTTAAGTGAAGTGTGGACTAACCTAAAGATAGGTAATTCCTGGAGTTACATTCTTGACTGAGGGAACTGCGTGCACACTTTCATGAGTTTTACACCCAGGAACTCCACAATATTCTTAAAATAAAAGAGCCAATTTTTGAGGAAGGGATTTGAAATTGCATATCAGTCATTAAACATATAACCAATTCTCTAATTTTCAAAGTGCAAATAGGCAGGGATCTTACACTTCAGACAATGATAATTCTTTTACCATCATAACCCCTTTGGATAAAATTACCTATAAATCTGCAGTGTCCCCTTTTGAGTATCTTAGTATAATCAATATTGCAAGTATTATAGTATGGATTTCATTTTTATAAGGAGGTAGAAGACAATGACATTCAAGAGTGATGATGATAGGGCTTAAGAAATTATAGAGACAGTTACTAAAAGCAAATGATCAAAAAAAATTTGAAAAATATTTTTCAAAAATATTTGAACAAAAAGAACTTTAGTGCACACATAGAACTTAAACATGATTCTTTTGAACTCTGGTGTTATTTTTATATAAAGATATTGCTCATGTTTAACCATGTGCTGTGCTTAGTTGCTCATCCGTGTCCAGCTCTTTGTGATCCCATGGGCTATAGCCCTCCAGGCTTCTCTGTCCATGGAATTCTCCAGGCAAGAATATTAGAGTGGATTTCCATACCCTCCTTCAGGGGATGTTCCCAACTCAGGGATTGAACACAGGTCTCCTGCATTCTAGGTGGATTCTTTACCATCTGAACCACCAGGGAAGCCCTGTGTTTAACTATATGGGCAATATTTTAGAATCTTCTTCAAACTCTTTGTTAAATAGAGTTGTCCTTCAGTATCTTCAGGAGATTGGATCCAGGAACCCTTAAAGATAACAAGCTCTGGATGCAGGGCCAACTGTACGGTTTATTGAATTTTCAGAGGCTATATGTATACAGTCACTATTCTTTTATGATTCATTTATTGGCATCCCTGAATCTTACAGAAATGACTCAGTGGCATTGCATTTGTGTATTCATGCATGCATGCTCAGTTGTGCCCAACTTTTCATGACCCCGTGGATGTAGTATGCCAGGCTCTTTGTCCATGGAATTTTCCAGGCAATAATACTGGAGTGGGTTTCCATTTCCCACTCCAGGGCATCTTTCTGACCCAGGGATTAAAACCATGTTTCCTGCATCTCCTGTACTGGCAGAAGAATTCTTTACCACTGTGCCACCTAGGAAGCCAACTCAGTGGTAGCCAAATATAAATACTTCTATAATCTAGCCTCAAGTGACCAATTGCTGTCATCCTTTTTATACTGAATGTTCCAGTTACACAGAACACATTTTCATTTATGCTCCCAGATATTTGAAAGGTTTTTAAATTGTGTGGAGGAATATTCCTTTCTCACCATGCCATGTGGATAGGAGTAATGATAGTCTAACTGTTACTCAGGTATAATATTTTGTATATTATATGAATTATTGTAAGTAAGCTTGATTCTTTTCTTTAAACTGTAACACTATCAAGCACCTGTGAAAAAGAAATCTTATTTATCTTCTTACCCCAGGCCCAACAGATTTCTTGGTATATCACACAATCCAAATGTTGAATCAATTAACAGATGAGAAGCAAAGTCACCAAAAACCTGTAGTTTTATTTAACTGGCTTTTATCTTGGGCAGGATTAA
Source organism: Bos taurus (assembly GCF_002263795.3). Lineage (NCBI taxonomy): Eukaryota > Metazoa > Chordata > Mammalia > Artiodactyla > Bovidae > Bos > Bos taurus. The sequence goes on from NC_037336.1 coordinate 47,092,074, forward strand.
TCTATATAACATGCCAATCATTTATTTTTATGGCAGCTGTACAGTACTATGCTATTAAGTAATAAGGTAAATGCACTGCAGTTTTTCAGTTGAAAATGCTCTGTAATTGAGCTATTTTTGCCCATGTCATATATTTTATCTTTTCATTACATGTTATCTTTGGAGAAAAGAGACTATACTCATTTTACTATGTGTCTTGGTTTTATAAGATAAAGTAGGACAAGATGGTAATATTCCCTGGTCTAAAGACAGGGTAATCTTTAGTAAATGGATCCTGATTTAACAAAATGCACTCAAATTTTATATGTGACCTCGAACAACATTCTACATTCCTATGTTAAATCTTTTTTTTTTTTTTCAAAAAGTAAAGTTGGAAAAGAGAAAAAAAAATGAACTATTTTTACTATGAAATTCATATTGGGGAATGAGAGGAATCTATTCATTTAACCATCTTGAATATTTTCTATCATAAATAATTGATTAGTAAGTCCAAGTGTTACTCATCTGCTTTAAAAAAAAATTAAAATTACACAAAACTATTTAAATACCATTTTTATCATTAAGTGACTTTAACAAGTGGAGAGGCAATTAGTAGATTTTATGAACACAAAGTTCTCAAGAATATTTTATAGACTTCAGTTTCTACCTACATCTAGAATTTTTTGCATGTGTCTATTTTAATGCTCAATTGGATTATTGAAAGGAATATTATTTTTCCATTCAATTGTCTTTGTTACTTTGCCAAAAATCAGCTGACTATATTTGTATGGGTCTATGTCTGCTATCTTTATTCTGTTTTTGTTTCATTATTCTGTCTGTTCTTCTGCCATTATCACTGTCTTTATGACTGTAAAATTTTAGTAAGTCTTGAAGACGGGTTGTGTCAGTCCTTTGACTTAGCTGTTTTCTTAGTGTTGAATCTGTTGTTCTGGGTCTTTTGCCTTTCCATATAAACTCTAAAATCAGATTGGTGATATCCAGCAAATAACTCACGGGGATTTTCCTTGAGATTTTGTCAAATTACGGGTCAAGATGGGAAGACCTGACATGTCAGCAAAACTGAGTCCTACTCAATACAAGCAGGGAATGCTCTCCATAAATGTGGAATATCTCTTCATTTATTTAGGTCTTCAATCCCTTTCATTAGTTTTATACTTCTGTTTTATAGGTCTTCTATATATATCTTATTTATTATATTTATACCTAAATATTGTAATTTTGGTTCTAATTTAATGGTTTTAATTTCCAAATGTTCATTGCTGGCATACAGCAAAGCAATTCATTTTTGTGTATTAACTTTGTATCCTACACCTTGCTATATCACCTATTAGTTCAAGAATCAATTTTTCTTGTTGCTCTTTTGAATTTTTCTAAAGAGACAATCATGTCTTTTGTAAACAAAGTTTTACTTATTCCTTTCCAATCTGCAAACTTTTATTTCCTTTACATGTCTTATTGCATTTGCTAAGACTTCCAGTAAGATGTGGAATAAAAGTGATAAGAAAGAACATCCTTGTCTTGTTATCAATTTTAGAGAGAAGGTATCTGGTTTCTTAAAATTGAGTACGCAGTTAGCTGTATTTGGTTGTTGTTGGTTTTCTTTATCAACTTGAAGAAATTTCCCTTTACTCCTGGATTATTGAGAGTTGTCATCATGAATGGGTGATGAGTTTGCCAAGTGCTTTCATTTGTTCACTTAGTAATATAATCATTCAATTTTTCTTTAGCTTGTTAAAAAGATTACATTAATTGATTTTCAAATGTTAAAACCACCTTGCATACTTGAAATAAATCTCAGTGATCATGATATATAATTCTTTTATATATGATTGCATTCCATTTGCTAAAATTGGAGAGATTTTTACATCTTTGTTTATAAAATATTTTACCCTGTATTTTCCTATTTTGTAATCTCTTTCTCTGGTTTAATGAGTTAGAAAGCTTTCCTTCTGCTTCTATTTTGGGGGAAAAATGTATAGAACTAGTATAACTTCTTCCATAAATTTTTGAAAGTATTCATTTATGGGGAATCTGTCTGCAACTGTTCTTTCTGTTTGGGGAGATTATGATTTGTTTATTAAATCCCTTTAACAAATAACTATACTGGGGTTCCCAGGTGGTGCTGTTGGTAAACAACCCACCTGCCAATGCAGGAGATACAAGACATTAAGGTTCAATTCCTGGGTAAGGAAGATCCCCTGGAGTAGAAATTCACAACCTTCTCCAGTATTCTTGCTTGGAAAAATTCAGTGGGCAGAGGAGCATGGCAGTCTACAGTCCATGAGGTTGCAAAGAGGGGCACAACTAAGCATGCAGACTCCATCCACCCCATGCAAATCAATAAATACAGACCTATTCAGATTATCCATTTCCTTTTTTTTTAATGAGTTTTGGGAGATTATGTCTTTCAATATATTGGTCTGTTTTCATCAAAGTTATCAAACTGTAAGTATTGAATTGTCCATAATAGTGTTTTGCTATTTTAATGTGCATAGGATCATTAGTGGTCACAACATTTTCAGTTCTGATATTAATAATTTCTTTTTTTCTTAGTTATCTAATGACTAGAAATTTATTGACTTATTATCTTTTCAAAGAATCAACTTGTTGTTTTGATAACTTTTATATTGATTTCGTGTTTTTCAATAATTTTTAACCTAGTTCTTTTATTCTTCTAGTTACTTTGGATTAAGTTTTTTCTCCTATTTCTAGTTTCCAAATATTCAAAGTTAAATTATTATTTTTAGATGTCTCTTCTTTTGATTCTCTGCATTTCTCTTTTAATTTAATTCAAATATGTAATTGTAAAATGTTACCTTGGCACTTCTTTGATCCATTTGTTATTTCAAAGTATCTTGTTTAATCTTAAAATATTTGGGAATTTTCCAGATAGCTTTCATAACAGATGAAACTCCATTGTGAATTAATTCCAGTATGACCTGGGACTATACTTTATATGACTTCTGTTCTAAAATGTGAATATTTTGTCTCACAAAATTACCAATCATGAACAAGAGAAGTAGAGACACCAAACACAGTTTTATTATAAAGCCCAAAATGAGAAAGTTTAAGGATACTGAGAGTAATTAGTCATGATAAAGTTTCAGAAAACAGAACAAGGTATGTAATATTGATGGTGTATAAATAACCTCAGATATACAGATGACACCACCCTTATGGCAGAAAGTGAAGAGGAACTGAAGAGCCTCTTGATGAAAGTGAAAGAGGAGAGTGAAAAAGTTGGCTTAAAGCTCAACATTCAGAAAACGAAGATCATGGCATCCTGTCCCATCACTTCATGGCAAATAGATGGGGAAACAGTGGAAACAGTGTCAGACTTTATTTTTTTGGGCTTCAAAATCACTGCAGATGGTGATTGCAGCCATGAAATTAAAAGACACTTACTCCTTGAAAGGAAAGTTATGACCAACCTAGATAGCATTTTGAAAAGCAGAGATATTACTTTGCCAACAAAAGTCTGTCTAGTCAAGGCTATGGTTTTTCCAGTGGTCATGTATGGATGTGAGAGTTGGACTGTGAAGAAAGCTGAGCGCCGAAGAATTGATGCTTTTGAGCTGTGGTGTTGGAGAAGACTCTTGAGAGTCCCTCGGACTGCAAGGAGATCCAACCAGTGCATCCTAAAGGAGATCAGTCCTGGGTGTTCATTGGAAGGACTGATGTTGAAGCTGAAACTCCAATATTTTGGTCACCTCATGCAAAGAGCTGACTCACTTGAAAAGACCCTGATGCTGGTAGGGATTGGGGGCAGGAGGAGAAGGAGACGACAGAGGATGAGATGGCTGAATGGCATCACCGACTTGATGGACATGATTGAGTGTACTCTGGGAGTTGGTGATGGACAGGGAGGCTTGGCGTGCTGCAATTCATGGGGTCGCAAAGAGTCGAACACGACTGAGCTACTGAACTGACTGACTGATAAAGATTTTAAGGTAGCAGGTGTATAGATTGTTTTTCATTGCTACTGAAAAAAAGTGATAGGTTCTTATAGGGGAAATAGAAACTAGGTATAATATTTCTCTTAGGATTGGCTGCATGTGTACATATTTTGGGTTAATAATAAAAAGCTAATAGAAAGTTAGAAAATAAAGTCTGAGATCTCAGATCACTCACTGAAGGGCTGAAGGCTTCCAAGTCTCCCACTTGGTTTCACTTGGGCTTTGTGCCATTGGCTAGGATTATATATGTTTGAATATATATACTAAAAAATGTTATAAAAACCTGAATAAACTATAGAGGAAAAGCACAAGTATTATTAGCAGTTTAAAACATAACTTTCAAAAAGTAATATTTTTAGATAAGTCTGTTATGGTGATTAAAAAAGAAGAATCATGGTTATCTCTGGGTAAAATGTATCTCAATTCTATAAATCATTCAAATTTAACTACCCAATAAAAATCTTAGGTGATACTTTAGTTTACTTTACCCTTGATAGTCACTATAAACTTAGAATTTTCAGTCTAGTCTTTTTTTTTTTTTTTAATAACAACATGCTGTTGCTAAGTCACTTCAGTCGTGTCTGACTCTGGGTGACCCCATAGATGGCAGCCCACCAGGCTCCGCCGTCCCTGGGATTCTCCAGGTAAGAACACTGGTGTGGGTTGCCATTTCCTTCTCCAATGCATGAAAGTGAAAAGTGAAAGTGAAGTTGCTCAGTCATGTCTGACTCTTAGCGACCCCATGGACTGCAGCCCTCCAGGCTCCTCCATCCACCGGACTCTCCAGGCAAGAGTACTGGAGTGGGTTGCCACTGCCTTCTCCATAACAATATGGGACTTTGCCTATTTTAGGCCTATTAAGAACTGTTAATAACTAATCTGTATTAGTTAATGACTAATATGACTAATTTGCAAATTATTCTGTACTTTGATGGATTTTATGAAAGTCTAAGAAAGTGCAAAGCAAAAATACACAGATCAAGCTATATCCAAAGAAAAAGAAAGTGTTTGTTATTATATGCTTTGCTTTTATTCTCTTTGTGAATGTCACAGAGGTCAAGAAAACTAATTAGTGAAAGGTTAGTTCAGTTTTCACATGCTGGCTTTTCATTAATCCCTTCTAAGTACTCAGTGAGCACTCCAATTACTCAATCAACAAGTAAAAAAGGTTGTTTTTAAATTCCAGCAGTTGAAAACTGAGATTAATGGGCATGGTTATATTTAGTTAATTTTATGCTTCGATTAATAACCACAATAGAAGTATACTAAAATGCTAAAGTTCTCATTTCTTTCATGTTAATTTTAACATAAAGACAAAAACTGCAGTCAGAAAACAAGCTTTTAAATTTCATAAGAAAGTTATCATCAGACTTGTTACATTGCATTGCAGTCTCCTTTCTATCAGGCTGCCCAGGTGGTACTAGTGGTAAAGAATCTGTCTGCCAGTGAAGGAGACACAACAGACACGAGTTCGAGCCCTGAGTCCAGAAAATCCTCTGGAGTAAGAAATGGCAACCCACTCCAGTATTCTTTCCTGGAAAATCCCATGGACAGAGGAGCCTTGCAGGCTACAGTCCATGGGGCTGCAGACAGTCAGACACAACTGAGTGAGCACAGCACACTCTTTTCTATTACCGGATTAATACTACTTCTCAAGGAGAGGTTAAGGCTTTGAAACTGGTGAGGATGTTTCCATGACACTATAATTCCAGTAAGTTTCAGATCATACAGAAAGAAGATGCAGCAAATTTAAAATCCATTTCTGTATTTTTTCTAGTTCAAAAAATTAGAAGTTTATAAGTGGTTTACTTTAAGGGAGGTACAGTAGTAAGAAGAAGATAGGAAAATTTATGTTTCCCTATTTCTCCATTATGTACTTAAGCAAAGTCATGCAAAATGGTCAACTTTTATGAGATCTTCTATAAGTAGTAGAAATTATATTTAGAGTAACTTTTTGCATTCAAGTTTTAAATTTGACTACATTTAATTGGATTTAATTATGTGTACAGAGTTTTCTCTTTTTCTCTTCCTGGAATACAGATAGGGTATTGTGTGTCTGAATATGAAATGAAATGCAATAAACACAAAGTGTTATCTAAATACAATAATTCTTGTATAATCATCCTTGAAAAACTGATCTGTTTTCACTACATAGGTAATGAAGGCTTTATTCAGTGAAAGCCTGATCTGAACTGTAAAATCCATTTATGTATTATATTGCTGGTTACTGTAGGAAAAGTAGACCCAGATTTTCCCACTGAGGACATCTTAGAGAAAACTTCTCATTAGATAAAATGAAACTTGCCCTCCCCATGTGTATGAACTTAGAACCATTCTGACTTAAATTCATAATACAATGAACTATAACAACTACAAACTGACAATCATTTAGACATAAAGCAAATGTCACTGAGTTCAGAAGCTCTCTGAGAGGAGTGCTGCCAAAATATATATGATACTTATTTCCATCTTAATTGGAGTCTGGGATAAATTTCTATTTATCCCAGAGTAGCTGTTACATCTAATGGTAGCTTCCAGCTGATGTCTATCTATTCAGTAGTACAATGTCTCCTGTCCTACCTGCTGACTGTCCTGTGTATTTAACGCATAAAGAATCTCCTTTATGGATAAGACAAAATCAAACAATTACAATCTGAGTCTACTATTTTTTAAAAGAGATTTATTACTTTAAACCAAAGAGATAATTGCAACAACAAGTACACAGCACGCAGTGGAATTTTGACTCAGCAGACACCAGGCTCCAGCCAGCACTGATCTCTTTTTAACACTGTTGAACAATTGTCTATGGTCTGCCATCTGCATAACCTTGGGAATAAAGAGGTGGTGGTCTGAATGTAAGCTGTCATATTGGGTATGTAGTCCTTAACAGACTTGATGGTATCATTGTGATTCCCTTATACTTTTTTTTTTTTTTTCCTTTAGGTCATTTGTCGATATTTTGCAGAACTGAAACAAATTATCCCTGGAGATAGACTCTAGCTACCTACCATTCTTCAGTAAAATCATGGGACGTATTTCTTCCTCCAGTTATTAGCAAATGAGTGTGTATGATAGAGGGAGCACATCACATGTTCAGATCTGAATCAAATTTTGGAAAAGTTTATCAGTGCCTCTTCTGAGTGTGGAAGCAGAGAATAAAGTGACACCCAAATAAATACAGAAGAACTATTCATCACCTTTAAACTCTCTGAGACATCTCCTCTCTGTCATGCTGGGAATTCAGACATTCTAAACAGTTAAAGGAACACGTGTCCCATTTGTATATGGATAAGTGTGCATGAAGATGTTTTTTCTAAGCAGCTACACTACTAGAGCTGCCTTTCCAAAAGACACCACCCTGCTTGCTCTTACCAAAATACACCCTAGAAAAACTGAATGTTTGTGTTATTAAATTACAAAACATTGATGGAGTGCTAGCTTTTCATGATCCACACTGTTCTAGGCACTTAAGATTATGTTAACAAACAGAACAGACTAACTCTTTTGCTCTCATGGTGCACACATTTCAATAAGCTGGGTGGGGTTGTGGTGGGGAGACATAAAATAACGAAAATAGATGAATATAGATGATTAAGTGCCTGGAATTTTACATTCTGAAGAGTTCTCTGGAGGAAAATAAAATAGAAAAGGGGAATAGAGGTGTACATAAGCTGTATTAGGGAAAGCAAATGGGACACTGCCAAGTAGAAGATAAAATTAAAGGATATTTAAACTTTTATGAGCTTTAGTTTTCTTTGAGAGAGATGAGAAGTCATTGGAGGATTCTGAGCACAGGAGTGTTTTTCTATATTAGGAAAATCAATTTAGCTGCTTTGTTAAAATATGCTACAAAAAAAAATGGGGGGGAAACTAAAGTTAAGTTTAGATGTGCAGTTGGAAAATTTTTGTGATGATTTAAACCAGAGATCAGGCTGAAATCAAAGTGCTGCCTAGGGAGGATGCATCTAGAGGCTTGACGAAGGATAGCTCTGCTGTTTAGCTCCCTTAAGTTGATGGACAAATCCAGTATCTAAAGTTGTAGAACTGAAGACCCTGCTCTCCTGCCGGTTGTCAGCCAAGCAACACTTGTAGCTCCGAGAGATCATCAATTACAAACTGACACTTCCGTGGGCAGTTGCCATCTACCTACTTAGCTCTACAAGGATTAAGTCTTGTGCTGCTGCAGCTGCTGACCTTTAACACCCTCTGAAAGGAGTTCAGGTTGGAGAGCAGAAATGAGGCACACTGTGCAGGGGAGAAACTGGCAGGACAGGTCTTCAGATAGTTATGTTCAGGAACCGATTTTATGAGCCCAATTCTTGTATCTCCCCATATCTAGAAAAGCACTAAAATCCTTCATGCTGATGACTGTTCCTCATGTTTACCAAAGCTTCATGAGACTAGCAGAAACCTTCTGGAAAAAAAAATGTGCTTGTCTGCATGTATTCCCACATCACCAAAATCACATATATACTGACCCAACCTCCTGACTCTTTGGAGCAGTTTCTTAGAGCTCTCTAAGGTGTTGTCTCCCAGGCTGCAGTCCTCATTTTGCCACAAATAAAACTTAACTCAAAACTCTCACATTGTGCATCTTTTCTTCTTTTTCTTTTTTTTTAAGTCAACAGGATCACCCTCAGGTCTCTGCCATGTGGTATCCTCCATAGGCAGTTTTTAACATGGATACTTTCTTCTTCAAGACCAGGTTTAAAAAAAAAAAATTCTCTCTCTAAATCTCACCCTTCAGGAAGGGATGAGTCCTTTTAAGGCATTTATTTGATTAGGATAGTCCAACCCAGGGTAATCTTTTTGAATAATGCAAAGACAGTGGCTTGAGGATATTAGTTACATTTGCAAAGCTCTTGTCTTTGTAATAAAACAAAACATAATCACAAGTGGGAACTATGTCATACTCACCATTTCATCCATATTTTAGGTTTGCTGCTGCTGCTGCTGCTAACTCATTTCAGTCGTGTCCGACTCTGTGCAACCCCAGAGACGGCAGCCTACCAGGCTCCCCCGTCCCTGGGATTCTCCAGGCAAGAACACTGGAGTGGGTTGCCGTCTCCTTCTCCAATGCATGAAAGTGAAAAGTAAAAGTGAACTCGCTCAGTCGTGTCTGACTGCTAGCGACCCCATGGACTGCAGCCTACCAGGCTCTTCCATCCATGGGATTTTCCAGGCAAGAGTACTGGAGTGGGTTGCCATTGCCTTCTCTGATATTCTAGGTACTTTAAACCAAATGGTGGTAATCTTAGGGACATCTTAAAATCATGCCTACCCCCTCCCCCACAAAAAATAAATAACCAGTCTCTGAGTATAGTGATGCTATATATGTGTGATTTCATCAACTTGGCTTAAAACCTTAGGTTTTAAGATTTGAAGTATATAGTCTATTCAAGGCTTCCCAGTTGACTCATTGGTAAAGAATCTGCCTGCCAATGCAGGTGATGCAGGAATATGGGTTTGTTTCTTGAGTCGAGAAGATTCCCTGGAGATGGGCATTGCAACCTACTCTAGTATTCTCGCCTGGAAACTCCCATGGGCAGAGTAGCCTGGCAAACTACAGTCTGTGGGGTTTCAAAAAAGTTGGGCATGACTGACCAACTGAGCACACATATAGTATATCCATTAATTGTCAGTCATTGCCCATTGCCAGCAATGTTTTGGAAGGTAGCAATTTAAAAGACCCATGCATGTTCAACTCTGTCCACACTGTTGCTTAATATATCACTAAGATGATATATTAGCACAGTTATGTAACAGATGCCTGTTAGTATTACTGGCCCTAAGAACTCAAGTGGCAATGATGTACTACCGATATCAGTGTTAATGCAGTGATCTCTCAGCAAGCAAAGCCCACATAGTATGTCTCCGGGTCTCAGATAACATTTGGAAAAGTCTAACAGAAATGTCTGAACCTACATTAGGAACATCATTTAAGTCCTTTCCCGTGGAGGATCTGTGCCCTTTGCAATTGGAAGACAGTCATGTCTCTCAGTATCTCTGAGTCTTTAACTTTTCATCTCTTCTACAAAGTAAATTTATGGTTTGCTTGCAAGGATAAAGATTTAAAACAACTAAAATTAAGCTATTGTTTCATCCTGAAAGAAAAAAACAAAAAGCATTTATCTCAAAGACAATCTTCACCATTATAATCTGTGATCAAAATCAACATAGTCAAGGTTTATAGGATGATATTGCTAAATAGTTTTGATTTTTATGAAGACTGCATCAGTCAACATTTTCATTCTTTTATATATTTTCTTCATTTCAGAAGCTTTTTTTCATATTATCAGTGGATGCTTGCTTTATTATACTATCTAAAGTAGGAGATGGAGAAGACTCTTGAGAGTCCCTTGGACTGCAAGGAGATCCAACCAGTCCATTCTAAAGGAGATCAGTCCTGGGTGTTCTTTGGAAGGACTGATGCTAAAGCTGAAACTCCAATACTTTGGCCACCTGATGCGAAGAGTTGACTCATTGGAAAAGACTCTAATGCTGGGAGGGGTTGGGGACAGGAGGAGAAGGGGACGACAGAGGATGAGATGGCTGCGATGGCATCGATGGATGTGAGTTTGAGTGAACTCTGAGAGTTGGTGATGGACAGGGAAGCCTGGCGTGCTGCAATTCATGGGGTCGCAAAGAGTCGGACACGACTGAGCGACTGAACTGATTGAACTGACTGAAAGTAGGAGATGCAATATAAATAAGTATAATTCCAGGCCAAATGTTTATAGGATAAGCTGTGGATTTTAAAAGGGTCTCTCAAACTTTCAAACTCACTATATATTATTACATAATGGCATACTTTCACGTACACTGTTATATGCTAAGACGCTGCTGCTAAGTCGCTTCAGTTGTGTCTGACTCTGTGCAACCCCATAGGCGGCAGCCCACCAGGCTCCCCCATCCCTGGGATTCTCCAGGCGAGAACACTGGAGTGGGTTGCCATTTCCTTCTCCAATACTGTTATACAGAACACACTTTTCTGGGCACTGGCCTAAAGACATAATAAGTATGATTTAATTTCATGCCATTTAGTACTCAAAATGTTTTTGAGAAATAACCTCATTAACCTGACCTTACAGATACAGAAAGGAGGCACATAGGATTAAGTTACCTAGTAAGCCAATTGATAGCTATTTTTTTAGGGATGGAGTATATGATCACTACTCCAGTGTTTCTCTGGTCACTGACAAAATAAATGGCAAATCAGAAGCACTATACTCAGTAACTCCTGGATTCAAGACTCCTTATGATCAATACTAAAAAAAGAAGTGAAGACAGGGCATGAAATGCCTAACAGGAAAAGGGGCCAAGGCAAAAGCAAAATTGCTCTCACTTCACCTTTTTGAGGAAGAGCATCTCTATATGCCAAACCTTTTCTTAAGCTTCTTTAGAAGTGTCTCACTATATGCTGCAGAGTTTTTTTTTTTTTTTTAATGACAGCCTCTGAGAAAATTCAGTGATGGAGATTAGCACATGGCTTTCTTCTTTCCTTTTGTATTCATGATTCATTAGCTACTCTGACCAGACAGTCCCTTGCTGTGACACTACATGTTTCCTTCCAAGAGATAAACTGAGATTATTTTGGCAAATAAATGTGTTAGCCCTTCACATTTTATGTTTGTTATTCTACTCAGAAATTTTTGTTATTTTTGTTTACTTATTTATTTACCATCAGCTCAGTTCAGTTCAGTCACTCAGTCGTGTTCGACTCTTTGCGACTCCATGAATTGCAGCACTCCAGGCCTCCCTGTCCATCACCAACTCCCGGAGTTCACCCAAACTCATCTGCATCGAGTCAGTGATGCCATCCAGCCATCTCATCCTCTGTCGTCCCCTTCTCCTGCCCCAATCCCTCCCAGCATCAGGGTCTTTTCCAATGAGTCAACTCTTCGAATGAGGTGGTCAAAGTATTGGAGTTTCAGCCTCAGCATCAGTCCTTCCAATGAACACCCAGGACTGAAATTACAGAAAGGGGTTCAGTCTGCTTTGGCCACCTTATGTCTATGCTACGGTTTTCTGGTGTAGGGCAACAGTGATAATGACTGCCTTATCAACAATTACAATTCAAAGAGGCAGACTTGTCCACAGGATTTTTATTCTAATCTAGACTCATTATCTTAACCCCCTCTGATACAAACCAATTTGTAGTCAGAAATGATGGCTGAATGATAGTAGAATCAATAGGAAGTTATAGAGTGTCTTGGAAAATTGCTTCTTGGTGTTTTTTGGCAGGATTCAAATGCAGAAATTTAACAGGAGATACAGAAATGAGTCTAGACTGCTTAACTCTTCCTTTATAAAGGAATAAAGTTATAATTACATTTGTATTCAGTGCTGCTTACTGGTGACAGTAATAAGAATAAAAACAGTATCAAGTAACAAAGACCAGAGTACTCAGAAACTCCAATTAGCCCAGGCTAACAAGCCTTCATAGGACATTGCACTATTCCATGATGATGGATTCCTATTGCCTTTTTTGCTTATGCATCATCAGGAATTTCTTTATTTCTCAGCTATCATCCATGTTTTGAGATGGCAAAGTAAGAGTTCTAATGTGTATCATCTTGAAATTCCAAGGGCATTATTAAATAAAGATTATTTCTAAGATTTTCCTGATATCTCAGTTGGTAAAGAATCCACCTGAAATGCAGGAGACCTCCGTTTGATTCCTGGGTCCAGAAGATCCTCTGGAGAAGCGATAGGCTACCCATTCCAGTATTCTTGGGCTTCCCTTGTGACTCAGCTGGTAACGAATCTGCCAGCAAATGGGAGACCTGGGTTCAGTCCCTAGGTTGGGAAGCTCCCCGGGAGAAGGGAAAGGCTATTATTAAATAACGATTATTTCTAAAAGCTAAAGTCAGTTGAGAAACATGTAGAGGATGGCATGACAAAGTCTATGGTCTTATTGAGACATATGTTTTGTAAAGTAAACCCACAACATCCCAACTACTTATTTGCAAATAATGGTTTAATTTCAATGTCAGCCTAATTGTATAATACCTTGATAAAGGTAAATTAAAAGTTGTAGGTATATAGACAGAGGCACAGAATGATATTTCACAATTGATCTTTTTTCTCAGATAAATCTCTCAGATTTATCATATAAATTGCTCTTTACAGTATCCTTTTGAGGTCCAAAAGAAAATAATTATATCAATCCTCATTTTTCAGAAGCAAAAAAAAGATTAAAACTCAGGTTAAAATGTTTACCCAGGATGACATAAATATTAGAGCTGTGAGTAGAACTCATGTATTCTGATTCCATACCAAGTGCTGATTACACCATACTGTAATCACTAATTACACTATACTGTACACTGTTGTGGGTTTACATTACTTTCCAATAGTCTAAATTATCACTATGATAGTATTCTCAATAAATCATTAAGACATTCAATAATTACTTACTGACTGTATGCCAGGCACACTTACAGGTTTTGTGTTTACACAAAATGTGAAACAAAATCTGTACCATTACAGAACTAACATTCTTGTGGGGGAGATGGGTAATTAACTAATTAATGTATATACAACAAAATAGCATGAATTTGTATATGTTTAGAATAAGAAAAAGAATATCACACAAACTGGTTATTATATCACATACCTTATAAAAACTCCTTCAGCTCATCTTTCCTTCTAGCTAAATTCCATTCTGGGGCATTTTTATAGAAAATGTCGTCACACTGTTGATTATTGTTAATGGTAAATGATTGTTTCTCATAACTGATGTTTCCTTCCTCTTAAAGAACCTTTGCTACTATAATTTCAGATTTCTTTCTGCCTTTTTAACTCTATCTGAGTGGGGGGCTGTTCCCATTGATTTTATTTGTTAAATACACATAGCATAACTATCCTTTTCTTCTTCTTGGATATGAATGGCCTTCGAGATGCTTGCATTTTACTGGTCCTTCAGGAAAAGGCCTTCTAGGACAATCTAGGACTGAGTCTGTCTGTGATCCTGACATTCAGCCAGGAAAACTCATCTGGCCAACAGATATAAAGCCAATGGTTCACTGTAATTTTTTAAGATTTTTTTTTTTTAATGTGGACCATTTTTAAAGTCTCCATCAAATCTGCCACAACACTGTTTCTGTTCCATGTTTTTGGTCCCTTGGCTATGAGGCACATGGGATCCTAGAGCCCCAGTCAGGGATTAAACCCATACTCCCTGCACCAGAAGGTGGAATCCCAACCATTGGACCTCCAGGAAAAGTCCCTACATGGCTCACTTTAGATTTTAGGATGAATGAAGATTTTGTTTTGGTTCTGTACCTGCTATCTACTTTGTTTTATATTTCAACTTGTTCAGAATCCAAGTAGAAAAGAAAATGTTATTTGAGGGGTGGACCCTTCAATATCAATTTACTTATCTTTTCCCTTTTATCCCATACTCTCTTGACCCAATTTCATTAGGGCTTTCACCATCATTAACTCTGCTCTTGTCAAAGTCACTAATGCATTCTACAATCTGAAATACATGATTCATTCTAACACATAACCTTAGTCAGTGTCTCTGTTGCATTGAACACAGTTGCTTACCTCCTACATCTTTAAAACACTATCTGATTTTGTGGAAGCCCCACTAACCTGATTTATTTTTCATCTCACTAAATACTATTTCTCAATATCCATTGCTGATTCTTCTTTTCTACTTTGAGGCTTTGACTTCTCCCTTTTATATAGATTTGTGCTGCAAGTGATGCCATCCAGTTACAAGGCTTTGAGTATCAACTTTATATGCTGGTTACCACAAATTACTATCTTTGACACGCCCCTAAATTCTAAAGTTTAACCCAAATGTTACTTGACATTTCAACTTGTGATTCTACTATGCATCTCAAAAGTAACATGTTGAAATGCTAACTTTTCTCCACACCTGCTACTCAAACCTATTAATGATTTTAACAGTTCTAGTTCAGTATACCTTAGCTTTTATCTCTTTGTATTTACATTATATGAAAAAACTAGAAAGGTTTACTGACTCCCCTTTCAAAGTGCACCAAACTCTGACTCCTTCTCATCACCTCTACCCCTATATACATATCTTACTTCTAATGAATAGCCATCCCTCATCTTCTATGATTGCTTTATCTGTGGTCTATCCTTGTTCCATTAGAGGCTATTCTCCACACAACAGCTAGACTAAGTCCTCAGAACTATAATTCCAATTATGCCACTGCCCTCCTCATGGCTTCCATTTGATTCTCTTTATACTCAGAATGTCACAGATCTTGCCATGGTCTGTAAGGTGCCCTGGCAAGCTTTGCCATGTCACCCTGGGGTTACTGTCTGAATATTCTCATTTTTTTCACTGCCTTCCAGCCACACTTACTTCCTCTATCTATGCTTCTTGATTAGCTACATACTACTCACCTCAGGATCTTTGCAAAGGAGAATGCCTCTCCATCCTAAAGTTTATTCTTTCGCTTCACACAAGATCTGCTCAAATGTGCCCTCCAAAGAGACCCCTATCTCTCTCCCCCTCCTCCACCTATCTATTGATCAATTAGCATTTTCTACTAGAATATAAGATACTTTATGTTTATTTCTTTTTTTTATATCCAGGTCAAAATGGTTACTGACACATAGTAGGTGCATAATTGAATACTTCCTGAATACATAAATCAAAGGAATCTCCAATCCTGTGAACCCATTAAAAGGAAGTGAAATAAAATGATAATACATTAAAAGTGGAAGAGGGTCAAATGATAAAGTATAGATTACAGAACTAACTCCCAAATTTTAGAGTTTCAAAATACTGTATGTATACATAATATCAGGAGATATTTTGGTTTATTCACAATGATTTCAATCTCATAACATTTTCTTCCTGTTATAAACAAAAATACCACACCCTAAGCTGAGTCTCACTAATTTCTGTATTGATAGTCTATCAACAATTGAAGAGAGAACCTGGATACATTTATTTCAAACCTTCACTCTATTCAATCAATGTCTGCCAACATTTCTTTGCATCTTATATCAGTTCAGTTCAGTTCAGTTGCTCAGTCGTGCCCAACTCTTTGCAACCCCATGAATCACAGCACGCCAGGCCTCCCTGTCCATCATCAACTCCTGGAATTCACTCAGACTCACGTCCATCGAGTCAGTGATGCCATCGAGACATCTCATCCTCTGTCGTCCCCTTCTCCTCCTGCTCCCAATCCCTCCCAGCATCAGAGTCTTTTCCAATGAGTCACCTCTTCGCATGAGGTGGCCAAAGGACTGGAGTTTCAGCTTTAGCATCATTCCTTCCAAAGAAATCCCAGGGCTGATCTTCAGAATGGACTGGTTGGATCTCCTTGCAGTCCAAGGGACTCTCAAGAGTCTTCTCCAACACCACAGTTCAAAAGCATCAATTCTTCGGTGCTCAGCTTTCTTCACAGTCCAACTCTTACATCCATACATGACCACAGGAAAAACCATAGCCTTAACCAGACGGACCTTTGTTGGCAAAGTAATGTCTCTGCTTTTCAATATGCTATCTAGGTTGGACATAACTTTCCTTCCAAGGAGTAAGCGTCTTTTAATTTCACGGCTGCAGTCACCATCTGCAGTGATTTTGGAGCCCAGAAAAATAAAGTCTGACACTGTTTCCACTGTTTCCCCTTCTATTCCCCATGAAGTGATGGGACCAGATGCTATGATCTTCGTTTTCTGAATGTTGAGCTTTAAGCCAACTATTTCACTCTCCATTTTCAATTTCATCAAGAGGCTCTTTAGCTCTTCTTCACTTTCTGCCATAAGGGTGGTGTCATCTGCATATCTGAGGTTATTGATATTTCTCCCAGCAATTTTGATTCCAGCTTGTGTTTCTTTCAGTCCAGTATTTCTCATGATGTACTCTGCATATAAGTTAAATAAACAGGGTGACAATATACAGCCTTGATGTACTCCTTTTCCTATTTGGAACCAGTCTGTTGTTCCATGTCCAGTTCTAACTGTTGCTTCCTCACCTGCATACAGATTTCTCAAAAGGCAGGTCAGGTGGTCTGGTATTCCCATCTCTTTCAGAATTTCCCATGGTTTATTGTGATCCACACAGTCAAAGGCTTTGGCATAGTCAATAAAGCAGAAATAGATGTTTTTCTGGAACTCTCTTGCTTTTTCCATGTTCCAGCAGATGTTGGCAATTTGATCTCTGGTTCCTCTACCTTTTCTAAAACCAGCTTGAACATCAGGAAGTTCACGATTCACATATTGCTGAAGCCTGGCTTGGAGAATTTTGAGCATTACTTTACTAGCATGTGCTGCTTCTGCTGCTAAGTTGCTTCAGTTGTGTCTGATTCTGTGCGACCCCATAGAGGGCAGCCCACTAGGCTCCTCTGTCCCTGGGAGATGAGTGCAACTGTGTGGTAGTTTGAGCATTCTTTGGCATTGCCTTTCTGCATCGTATATAAATTCTTCTAATTATTAGATATTTTAGTTGAGAACATTTTATGTATGTACTATTCATATGAAAACAAACATCAGAGTAGAGTTGGGTTGAAAATACTGTTCTACAGTAATGATGTAATGGAAAAACAACAAAATTATAACAAAAGCAACAAAATATCTGAAAGACACACACACACACACACATCATGCTCTGCCTTATGATCACCGTGATGCTGCTAATAAACAAGACAGTAGAGGATTCTTCTCTTCCTCAATATGGTGGCCATATTGCTATCAGGAGTGAGTGCCCGGCGGACAGTACCTGAGGCCAAACCTGCCTGGATACAGAAAACAGTGAGGGCAGAGACATGCCTGGAATTAAGGGTATAAAGGGTGCTTGGACACCATGGCAGACCAACCAGTGGTCAACTTTATATGGTAAGCCCATCTGACAGACATGAGGACTGTAAACAGGACAGACATGACTCTTTGCTTTTTAAAGTATTTTAGAAATATTTACATAGAGGATGAGCTTAAAGAAAAACATATTTTTGAATGCTTTTGCACTATTGAAACCCAATATTAGTTTATCTGAGATAATGTGCCTTAAATAACATTGGGTCTTATGTTAGTAAATTGGCATACTTGCATATATACTTAAAATATTTTTTCTTTAATTCTTCGTGTGTTTATGGTAAGATTTCCCCCCTCATCAAATATTCCTGATATTCCTGCAAAAATATGTTAGTATTCATCCGGCTTCATACTATTCCTCAAAATTTATGTTCTGATATGCATCTAAAGTATTATTTCAGAACATTCTATTCTGCTATAAAAAAAAAAACAAAGTAAATACACTAGGATAATAGATAAAACTAAGTATAGAAGCAAGATGTTTGAGAGATGTGCTATATATAAATATTGTAAATAGAGTATATATGTACATAAATAATGTAAATAGAATACATATGTACTGAACATTGTCAGAAAGGGATAAAGGACCAAGAAGTAAGAACCATTCATGATACAATTAATGGGATACATGGAGAATAGGATGATAATGCAGAGAAAAACACATGAGTCACATAAGACACTCAATATTTATGTCCTCCATTTATCAAGCTCCATTCTGGTCATATTGATTCTGGTTCCAAGTGCCCTTAACACTACAGAAATCCATAACAGTTCAACACATGTTTTTCCTTTTTTTTCTCTCCTGCATCTTACTCATATAGGAAGTGTGTATTGGCTCCAGGCACTTTCTATCTGTTAACCCCCCTTATTTCAACCTCATCATCAGAGGATACTGCTTATGTGTGAGAAAGTGACAGGACATGTGAAGATGGTTGGTGGAACAAGGACCCAGCTAGGGAGCCCCTTCCACCACATCTGTACCCTGTTCTCAGCGTGCTGCCTTATCCTTTCTCCTCCCCCTAGATTTTTGCCACAACTTTTAAGTTCATTTGTAAACCATGTTATTCGTGCATCTTAAGTTGCTCTTAACAGGCTTTACTGATTTGTAACCTCTGGAAGAACCTGGTTGAGAGCGAATGTGAAGGTTACCACTGTATCAGTGTAATTTATCACACGAAAGACGCTCTCATGTGATGATCAACTGTAATGCTTCCTATCATTTGTCATCATGATGTAATAGATTTGTTACTACAATTTGATGGTGCTCTCCACAGAGCAAAAATATAAGAAAACTAATGTTAATAGAGTGAAATTGATCATTTAAATCACCTAGTAAATTGGCCCAAAGAAGTATTTTTCAATGCAAAATGAAATGTCTTTTGCTTGGACAAATATATATATATATATACCTTTCCAATTAAATAATATTCATAATATAGTATATTGTTATTTAATAGTTTGACTCAAGATCCAGAAAACTGAATAAATCTAGCAAAAGGATAGATTAGGGCATACTGTGAGAGAAAGGCAATCACAAATGGCCCAAGGCAGTGACTACAGTAACTGAAGCTAGCAACCAAGAACAGCTTTTTAAAATAAACAGAGTGGAAAAGCTTTAGTTCTGAATTCCTCTTTGCAAAAAGGAGTAGGAAATAACAAAAAACTTTAAGTGTGCATGAGTGTATAATACACACTTATCAATAAATTACAGCAAAGATTTAGACTAATTTTATCTCAAATTACTTGTTACTATTTAGCTAAACAAGGTTGCAGGCAGATTGGAAGAAAAATGGTAATAGTTTCAATGGTAGAAATGTCAATTTCTTAATAACAAGGAAAGAAGAACATTTTAGATTATGATATTCGGATGATTTAAGACAACTATCGATAAAAACAGATGAAGATGTTCTCAACTAACAGCCAGAATTTTATTTTTTGGATGGATTTCCATGCCTTTCTCCAGGGGATCTCCCCAACCCCGGTCTCCTGCATTGCAGGTAGATTCTTTACTGTCTGAGCTGCCGGGGAAGCCCTTAAAGAGAAAAAGAAAGGACAAAAATTTCTAATGAAGTGGGGTGGGGTGGGGTGCAGGGGTAGAAGGAGGATGGCGGATTCTGTTTGCTCGGCACTTCCATCACATGTGAACTGAGAAAGGAGGAGGGAGGCATGAAAGAGAGATGGGAGGGAGAAAGATGGAAGGAAGGAAGGGAAGGTGGGAGGGAAAGAGGGAGGGAAGGAAGGAGGGAGGAAATCAAGGAAGGACTGCAGATATCCTTGATCTTACAGTGACTGCTTTTAACTCTAATAGCCTGGAGGGAACTGTCGCTAAATCTTAATTCTTGCTTGAGTGATTAATGAAAGTCTAACTTGATTTCCTAGTTGATGAAGCTTAAAATTATAAATCATACTTCGATTTATTTTTTTTTAGCTCAGGCTACAAGATACAGATAGTGTAAAAAAACGATTGTATTTTGAATATTTAAAGGGCTGATTTTTTGGTTGGATTATCCAGGCCCCCTGTTTCTTTCTCTCCTGCTTCCTGATGTCTGCCTTTGGGCCATTTCACTGCTCATTAACACCTCCATCTCTGTGGGTAAGGGGCTGGGGAGAAAGATTTAACCAAATACCTTCTGTGCCTTGAATAAAAGAAAGAACAGAAGTTATTAGTAGAAAGTTAAATTTAGGGAATACATATGAAGTTCAATTATCCTGACTTGTTCTTTCTCTATTTCTATGAGCAACTGAGAATTTCTTGATTTATATTTTATTCAATCTCCTACAAATTTTCTCAAAAAATCAATCATCCTGAGCATGGGTTAGCAAATCACACCAACCCAGATTGCATTCACTGCTTCACTTCCATCAAGTATGAGGTTTGAGACCTTGACAAGTTATCTGACCATTCTGATTCTGTTTTCTCTATAAAATGCATAACCTGAACATACTGTGAAAAATTAGACAGCATTTTAACAGCTCATTAAAGGGACTAAGATATATTAGAGCTCAAAAAATGTCAGAAACCACCTACCTCTCTTTCCTCTTTTGTCTAAGGAGAAAAAAAAAAGAAATTTAACATTTTACTTGCCTTCACTTTATTATCTTTTAAAAAAAAAATTAAGGATAAGACTGTATTTTTAGGACTCTTAGTACTTTATGCTGATACCTTGAACAATAATGTGGCAGAATCCACCCAAATCTCATTTTAAACAAACTCTTTTTCAGGTTCTGTACTATGGTTTAAGGTTGTTTTACATGAGTGTAACACATATAAAAATATAAAAGAAGGCTTTCTTTCCAAAAACTATGACCAAAAATGTTTTTTGTCAAAGGGGAATACTTTATGATTACCTAAAAAATATACAATGTATGGTGTAAAGATTCTATTGAAAAAAAATCAAATTCTGATGCATATTTTTTGGGTCTGTCTATATATTTTGATTTTTTTAAATTGTAACTTTATATTTTTATTGTTTTAATTAATAACATTATTAAAAATGTTGACCACAGATCAAATTTTATTTTATTTTTATTTTTTAAATTTTATTTTATTTTTAAACTTTACAAAATTGTATTAGTTTTGCCAAATATCAAAATGAATCTGCCACTGGTATACATGTGTTCCCCATCCTGAACCCTCCACCATCCTCCCTCCTCATACCATCCCTCTGGGTCGTCCCAGTGCACCAGCCCCAAGGATCCAGTATCGTGCATTGAACCTAGACTGGCAACTCGTTTCATACATGATATTATACATGTTTCAATGCCATTCTCCCAAATCTTCCCACCCTCTCCCTCTCCCACAGAATCCATAAGACTGTTCTATACATCAGTGTCTCTTGCTGTATCAAATTTTAATTTCATAATTTATTGGTCATTTAATTTTGTTTTCTTGCTGCCATAACAAATTACCAACAATTCAACAGCTTTGGATGACATAAAATACTATAAGTCAGAAGTCCTATACTGATTTCACTGTGCTAAAATTAAGGTTTAATCATGGCTGCATTCCTTTCTGGACATTCAGTCATTCAAGGCAATGGTGAAATGCAGTTTCTTCTGGTTGTGGGGCTGAGATTGTTAACCCTCCTGGCTGTCACACAGAGATGGAGTGTCTGTGTGCATGAGTCTCCTTTTTATGTGTATTCCTATGGTTATAAAATTCTAACAAAATAATTTGTCATGATTTTTTTCTAATTTTAAATAAAAGTTCAACTGCAAATAAGAATACACTTCTGCTATAATACATCTGAATTTTCATTGCTGTCTTTTTTTTAGATCATTTTTATCAATGATTATATATTAACTAATCTCATAAGATTATACTAATGTTTTTATATGATGCTACATATAAGCTAACAAATTATGGGTCTCCTGATCAACTCTATAGGAATATACATAATAACTTAAAAATAACCAATGAATTACCTATATGTTTAATAAAATAGTAATCCCCTATATAAATACTTTTATACGATGTTACCTATAAGCAACATATTATGTGTCTCCCGATAAACTGTATAGGAATATACATAATAACTTAAAAATAACCAATGAATTATCTATATGTTTAATAAAATAGAAATCGATTAGAAATTAAAAATTGAATTTCTATATTTGTATTTTCTTCTGTAAAGTGAGATAAATTAATAATAATTCATAGCTTACATATGTGAAGTAAATCTTTTTTTCTAGGTAAAATTGCTTTCTTTGTTTCTCCTTTAATACACATATAAGAACAGTAATCCAAAGTATTTTAGAAGGGTGACTTTTTCCCTGATTATATTCTTCCTTAGTCTGGTATAGCTCTTTCTATCAGATTCTTCTTTTGGGGTTTTTCTTTTCACTTGGGGGTGTGGTGGGGAGAATGGCTAGTTGATTGTAAACTACTCCAAGAATTTTATCTTATTTATTAATACTAAATTAGAATAAGTATGCTTATTATTCCAGATAAAGAACATGACCACATCTTTTTTTGGTAGTGTTTTTATTTTTCTTCTGTTTTTTTTTTTTTAAGGCTTTAACTCCTTCCTCTCTGGATGTGATCTGATCACCTAGGATTAAGAATGAGAGGTAACTTTGGGGTAGCAGATACTGTGACCCATTATGGCCCAGCACCTTCAAGAGGGTGTTTTACCCTGAGAAATAACTGTCCTATGAAGTAAAGCAATGTGTTATTTAAAGCTGTGATTTTGGACTAAGGCTTATTTAGGTACAAAATTCCTACCATGAATGGAACTTTGACATATCTCCTCCTCATAAGCGTGCTACCCCTACTCTTCATAGCAGTGGACAGATGAAAATATCTAGTCTCATCTGTGGTGCTTCAGACCTGACCTTCTTGAGCAAGTGAAGTAGAAGGAACCAGCGATTCATCCTCAAGCATGCTATCCATCCACTCAGGAAATCAAGCTCTTCCCTCCTTCCTTAGCCTGTTCTTTCCCCTAAGAGCATCAGTGCTCTGATGCTCAGCTCTATATCTGCTCACATTTATCTCTTCATACTGTGAGGTGACAGAAAATGACAATTTAATACAGATTGCTCTGGATATTTTGAAAATCCCTCATCTAAGTGTAACTTTCAAGAGAAAGCAGCTCAGCCCAGTTTTGAAAATACACTGTCCAAGGGCTCTACATATCTTACCAACAGCAGCTCTTAATACACTGAACAATTTTGTCCAGAATTTTATAATTTTAAAAGACACATCATGGACAGTATCAAGTGTCTCTTTGACACATTAAGCAGAAGTAATGTAGGAAGTATTTGGAAGAATAACAGAAATAAAGGGGGCATCTGGGTGAGTCATCTGTCTTCTACATTAAACAGAGTAGCTCATAGTATACATGCAAATACAAACACACACACACACATATGAATACACACAAACACACACACACACACATGAACATTTTGTTTGAGCTTTTAAAGGAAATGGCTTTCACCAATAACAAATCATTAAGCAGAGTTTATATATGATATGACCAATTATTATTCCATTTTATTTTAATGGAAATAAATATCGTTAGATTTTCTCACATGCCATTTTGAAGTTCTTGGTTGACTCTGAAGTAACACACCTTTTTAAAATTACAGTTTAAAAATCAACCGAGATTTCTCCAAACATTATGTAATAGATAACATGTTTCTTTTTGTAGCTCATGAGCTCAACCACTTAATCATAATTTTATGATGAAGTCGGGGTTATTTTTATATCCAGTTTTGAAGGTTACTATTGATTTCATTATTGCTTAAGAAAAGTCAGAATAAATTGTATAAATCTATATTCATATCAAAATATTACACAGTATTTCAGTTTTCTTTGCTTAAATCTTGATTACATTGAAAGATAAAGCTGGATTCATGGGAAATATAAAACTATCTTTTTCTCATCAAGTGTCTACTTTTAATAAAATATTGTCAAAATAGAAACATGCTCTATGTCAATTCTTTTTTAAAAAAATAAGTGTGCCTAATTATAATATGCCATGGTGACTGGCATGAATTATGTTCAATATTCAGAAAGGCAGTATTATTCCAATAAAAAAATATAGAGAGCTACCTACCATGACCTTGCAGAATATACTAATTACAGGTTTTTCTCCCAAAATATTTATACAAGTAACAATTCTTATTTCCTGTGGCATTTTAAGAAAAACTGCCCAATCAGCCATAAATATATCAGTATACCTATAAGGTTCCCTACCCAAATGGCAATTTTATTTTCAATTTTATTTGGTAAGCAGATATTGAATATTTGAAGGAGACTGTTTCAAAAGTCTAGAAGATGAAAATGGCATTCCTATTAATTAGAGTTCTTTTTATTCTGGTGGACAACTGAAATGTCATTTGGAAAGTTACCTTGATGTTGTGGTAGCCTCCAAGGACATTGCCAAGCACATTATCCCAGAGCTGGGGGTCAAGACTAAATTAAGATGCAGAGATCATATAGCCTATTACATTATATAAAATAAGGCAAGAAACAAAGGGAAAGATAAGTGATTGGCTAACACTTAAGACATGGTGAATGTAGGGTAGAAAGAACACTCTACCTTAATTCTGTATTAACCAATCTTCTTATATTCTCCCTCTTTCTCTCTCTTTGACATATCAGATTTCCCTTCTGATCATATGCATACAAGATGAGACACAGACAGCAAACACATACTTGCTCCATCAGAGTGACTCAAGGCCAACTACTCCTTGAGAGACAATTGTATCTCCCCAGACAACCTGATGAATAGTCCCTTTTTAAAAAAATCTGTTTCTGGTGGTGGTGGTGGTTTATGTCTGAGGAAATAACATGAATGGGACCAGAATGAGACCATAACCAGTTGTTACCAGTAGAAGGAGGTGAAATTTAGGGATGATATAGCTATTAATACTAATCTGGAATTAATAAAATATGTCCCTTATGATGACATCTTTTTCCATCCTTTCCATCTGTAAGCAACATTCTTATCTGCTCTATCTTTTAAAACATATATTCCATTTATTCTATCTTTAATGAGTTATGTTTCTGATTTACTCTCTGAATTTCATGTATCTTATGAATTCTGCCTAAATGTCACAAACTATCAGATCATCTAATATCTATAAATAGCATTTTCAGGAGTATAATTTTCTGTTTTGGTTTTGTTCTCTACAGAATATCTTTAATTATACTGCAAAGACTTATTACATAAAAATTTTTGATCTTCAAAACTTTTTCTTAACATCTTGCCAATTAATTTAAACAGCCATTCACAACAAAAATGATCATGTATCTGCAATGGCTTAGAAGCAATCTAACTTATATTGAACAACATCATCCAGGTGGCAATGGATTTTTGAAGTGTCATAAAATGAATACTGTTAAGTATTGGCTTGGTCAAAAGGTTTATTCAAGTTTGTCCATAGATAGTACAGAAAAACTGGACAAACTTTTTGGCCAATCCTATATTTCACTACCATGTTAAGAAATGTGTGAAGTGCATGAGATGCTGTATTCTCTTTGAGCTGCTTTTTTGTTCTGTCATAGTTTGAGAGAGGGATCCCAGAGAATTGTGCTTCAGGCTTCTTCACTCAACTTCTTCAATAATAACTTTCTTACTAAGTTAAATAAATCTCTCTACAGTAGTCAGATTGTGTTCCTACAAACTTTTTTAATGGAATACCAGAAAAATGTATGTTATATTATTGAAGTTAAGAAAAAAAAAATAAAGACATCCAAAAGTTTCCAAGTTTGCCTTGATGCTAGTAGATAATTACTTCAACTATTTTGACAGTTGACAAACTAAATTCTTAACTCATGACCATGACCCAAACCTTGGTCTGTACTGTTTTGCTTGAAATTCCCATTTGTTATGATCGTTCTGATAACTAACCATTTCCCTCACTTTTAATTTTTGCCTTACAATGTGTCACTGTTATCCCAACTCAGCAGTTGGGTCTTCTAGAAAAATCTGCTAATCCCTCAAGGTATATTACCAAATATTTCCATGGAATGCCCTCTCTTGTCTGTTTTTTCTGAAACTCATTTTTTTCCTTTATCACTTTCATAATATAATTGACTATATCATCTAATCACGCAAAAAGCAATCAAGAAAAATTAGATTTAGTTCATATACTGGTGGCTCAGATGGTAAAGAATCTGCCTGCAATTCAGGAGACTAGGGTTCAATCTCTGGATCAGAAAGATCCCCTGGAGAAGGGAATGGCAACCTACTCCGGTATTCTTGCTTGGAGAATTCCAAAGACAGAGGAGCCTGGCAGGCTACAGTCCATGGGGTCATAAAGAGTCAGACACGACTAAACGACTAACACTTTCACATTCATATGCAGAAGTTTATTAATTTGGCTAACTTTGACATTTACATATTGACTCCACAAAAATATGTTTTTCCTTCAAAACTTGCTGTTTCTGAATTTAGAAATAAATGTTTAAATTATAAAAATTAGAAACTGTTTTTGAGATGATAATTACTTGCATGAAAGTGAAAAGTAAAATGAAGTCACTCAGTCGTGTCCGACTCTTAGCGACCCCATGGACTGCAGCCCACCAGGCTCCCCCATCCTTGGGATCCTCCAGGCAAGAGTACTGGAGTGGGTTGCCATTTCCTCCTCTAATGCATGAAAGTGAAAAGTGAGTGAAGTCACTCAGTCGTGTCCGACTCCTAGTGACCGCACGGACTGCAGCCCACCAGGCTCCTCTGTCCATGGGATTTTCCAGGCAAGAGTACTGGAGTGGGGTGCCATTGCCTTCTCTGACTGACTCTAAAGCACTCTTCAAATTCCAGTCACTGGCAGCTCATAACATGTTCCTCAACATATCTCAGGTGATGATCAAGGAGAAAAGCAAGAAAATATTTATTAATATCTTTCTAATAATTTTTCCAACTTTTTCTCATTTTCTTTCTGGATTTGACCAACATGGATGGTGATAACCTTACTGTGGCAAAGTGTTAGCATAGTTATCTAAGGGGTAATCATCAAAACATGTTGGTTGAAAAGCTTGAAATATTTCATGTTGGAAAACATATTTCAGGATTGACATTAGAAATGACACCAACAGGTATAATCTTATATTATCCATTATTCTATGTTTAATTTTGATATTGAAATCAGTTGATGGTATAATCTACCAAACAAAGCTTTTATTTTGTCTAGTTTCTTCATTCATTTAAATAATCTTGTCACTTCGAAACAGATTTAAAATCCTAGTAAAATCACCTCTGCTAGAAACTACATATTTTTTCATGCTGTAATAAAAGCAACATTTGAGAAAATTAGCAACCATCAGAAATAAAATAAGCCTGACAAATAGACATAGTCATTTTTAAAGGATATCACTAATAGAAATATAATAAATAATAGTGATTATTTATATTTGAAGAATTACATATGAAAACATGTTAAACAGATGTTCTCCTTGGTATACTCATATTTTTAGATAATATATTAATCAATAAGTTCCAAGCCAATCATGAGTATTTTCTTTCCTTGGCTGAAAGTTTAAAGAGATTGTAAATTTAATCTGAGATGGGAATCAAATGAGTGAGTTCATGATATGCTGTGAAGTGAAGTGAAGTGAAAGTCACTCCGTATGTCCTACTCTTTCTGACCCCATGGAATATACAGTCCATGGAATTCTCCAGGCCAGAATACTAGAGTGGGTAGCCAGATGTTCCCTTCTCCAGATGATCTTCCCAATACAGGGACTGAACCCAGGTCTCCCCCATTGCAGGCAGATTCTTTACCAGCTGAGACACAAGGGAAGCATAATGTGCATTTTATTATATTATAATTTTATTATATTTTATTATAGTTTCATTATAATTTTGAAGCTACATTTTCAGGTCTGTAGTTTAGAATAAAACTTCCTTGCAAGTACTGCTTAATATCTAGAGAGTTGCAGCTTTTCTCTTTTGGTACTGTTTGTTTATTTTGAGCAGTTAACTTCCTACTTCTTAGGATCTGACAAGGCTTTAATCAAGGTGTTGGTTCAGCTTCCTTCTATAGCTTGGGGTACTCCTCCAAGTTTCTGTGCTGTTGAAAGTCTACTTTCTAATTCTAGGCTCTTGCTTCTTCTTTTTTAGAGAAGTTATCTATTAACTGATATCTATCTATCTAGCTAGCTAGCTGAACTGAGGTATATATTTAATGACTTTGAATATTATGGCATTATCTTTTTCTAGAGAGGTCTCACTCTTTTTTCATTGCTAGCCAGAGAAAGTGGGGGACTGATCATCTTAATCCAGTCAGGGACTGATAGGAGTTGAAGCTGGGTTGCATTTAGTTTAAGACTCTTTTTTTGTTCCTTTTTCTTAGGTATAGTATAGGGCTTTCACTTAAGAGCCTAAAGTTTCATCAGGGAGCCTCTCTGGGAAGATCTTGTATTTTAACCCATCTTCCTTGAATATAAGACTGGAAAAAAAAAAAAAAATCCCTCCTCTACTTACTCAGAGCTTTTAGACTTATATTAAATCTCTCACACTGCAATTTCTGTATCACCAATTATTTCCAGGTAAAAAGCTGCTGATCATTACTTCCTTCTGCTAAGTCATCCCATCCTTGTGATATTTGCCCCTCTCATCCTTCCTTGCTCCAGATATCTGATGCCACTACAGATTTTTTTCTTTTAAAATCATTATCTCAATTTTGAAGTCAGTCATTCTAGAAATATTGGCCTTCCACAAATGTTTTTATCATAATAAATCAGAAGTTTTTAATTCTGTCTTAAAAAATTAGACAATTTCTTTCCGTTTTTATATCATTTTTCCTAATATTTTTTCTTTTTAATACCTTACATTTCTCTCTTGATTCTGAGTCCATTCTCCCTTGAGAGTACAGAAAAAATATACTCTTTTCTGTTATTTTTTCTTTGTATTTGTTTTATTTTTGCATTTTACTTAATTGCAGTAGAAATAGAATTCTACTGCATTCTATTTCTATCATTTCTTCCCATTTTATTGTCTGTTCTCATTTCAAGAATAATAAAGGGGAAAAAGGCCTTTTGGAGTAAACTGGGAACCTGGAAACTATGCTGCATGAATGTGAAAAAGTGAAAGTGTTAGTCACTCAGTTGTGTCTGACTCTTTGTGACCCCATGAACTATAGAGGACAAGTTCCTCTGTCCATGGAATTCTCCAGGCAAGAATACTGGAGTGGGTAGCCATTCCCTTCTCCAGAGGATCTTCTGGACCCTGGGATCAAACCCGGGTCTCTCCATTGGCAGGCAGATTTACCGACTCTCACAGAAATTCTACAGGTTTCTCATCTTATGTATGTCGGTCGCACCATCTAGTGCTGCATAATAAACTATCCCCAAATTTACTGGCTTAAAACAATGATTATTTTATTCTGTCTCATCAGTTTCTGGGTCAGGAATTCAGGCATTCCACATGCTGCCAATAGACGTCACAGAGAGGCCTCTGCTGGAGGAGCCACATTTTTGGTTTCATGTGTTTGGGGCTTTGACAGAGCACCTACAAGAAGCCTGTAGGTCAGTGCTGTAGTCAGACTTCTTATCTGACAGCTCAGAGATCCCTGAGACAGTAAGGCCTGGCTTGAAAATGGAAAGAGTCTCCTGTCCTTGTTTCCAGTGTCTCAGAAAGTCACTGCAGTTGCATGTGATTGGTCAAATCACTAAGGCCAGCCCACATTCAAGGAAGGGGAACAGTCTGCCTGTGGATGGAAGAGTAGTCAGCACTGCATGACCATCCCTAGTATATCAATATCACTTCTTAGGTTTTAGTGTTTGCCTTTGCCCCCATTCCTTTTAGGGAAAGCAGGTTTTAAAGGTGGGTTTATAAAGCAGCTCACAGCAAAGTCCATTATTTTATTAGATTATTTAGTGCTTAATTATCACTACTTAGCTTGCTCTCTCTACAGTTATAAAGTAAAATGTTGCTCTATCTCTTTCACACACTGAGTCATAAAGCTAGCAGGGTAAGCAGTCCTAATTAGAGTTTGAAATTATGTGTTATATTCATGCCGATTATAAATCCATTTGACTCAGCTCTAAATCCATACTTTACTTTTTTGATGCTGGGGTGGGCATTCTACATCTATAGTTCTTTGTCATGTGGATTCCTCTTATGCTTTTTCAGCACAAGCACTGGAGGCAGACTGAGGGGGCAGGATGAAGATAGAAGGGACTTGCTAATTTCAGTTTGCCTGTTGTTCCTATCAAAGTCATCCCATGCATGTTGCTTCACCTTGGCTGCAGCAATGGTTTCCCACTATAGTATAATCTTGCTCTTTGCAAACCATCTCCATCACCCACCCCTTCCCCACTCCACCCCCCAGGACTAGGTGGACTACTGGCTCTTCAAGAGCTCTCCTCTGAACAAATGTGGTATCGCATCAACACGTGTGTCATCTCCTCCTCAGCTATGGCTCTGTGGGACTCTTATATCTGTTCCTAAATATTAGTTGCTCTGAGGTCAGAGTGCTCGTCTGTAAGACTCCTCCTGGGTTACCTGCTAGTGGCTGGCAATCCCTTCTCACGTATCTGATTTTCAGATTATGTGGGACCCACTCTTGGCTTGTAGTTTCTGAAAAATCCAATGTGTTCCACTGTCTCTGAAGGCAAAGCCCATTTTCTCATTAATTACTATCTTACTTCATTTTGTCCTATTTTGTTCAAGTTATCCAATATCTGTTTAATGAATTTCTTGTATTGAATCTTCTCTGTTGAAGTAGCTAGGGTGTGTTTTTGTTGTTGTTGTTGTTTTTCCTAACTGAAGTCTCACAAATGCATTGTGTACTCATCTTCATTCAGTCTCTGTTTCCTTATTGACTCCCTTGGAAAAACAGGTGAAATTTGGAGACTCACTTGAATGGATAGGAATCAGCATTGTATCACCCTCCTTGTTCTCCTCAGCTTAATCTCATCATCTACCTCTTCTACCAAACAGATTCTTTAGTGTCTGAGCCACCAGGGAAGCCCATCTTCTGTCAAATATGTTAGTCACTTAGTGGTGTCCAACTTTTTGCAACCCCATTGTCTGTAGCCTGCCAAGCCCCTCTATCCATGGGAATTTCCAGGCAAGAAATACTGGAATGGGTTGCCATTTCCTACTCCAGCCTCTTCTACCAAGTATGTCATTAATTCCACATCTAGATGTTATGACTGGTTCACTATCACTCCTAAAAGCATCTGTCAAGTGGTAATTCTTAGCCACTCAAGTTAGTTTCCATTGTATTTTAATGATTTCATGATCCATATTTTGTGCCAGATTTTCCAGTTTCCCCCTCATCTTCTCATTGATAACTCTTCCGTAAAGGCCTCTGTGATTGTATGCTGCCAAACTTCTTGGATGGCCTTCTTACCAGAACTCTGCCTATGGTTCACTGCTGAGACTTTGTGTATTGCATCACTATACTCTTTACATGTGAGTTGCTGCTGCTGCTGCTGCGTCGCTTCAGTCGTGTCTGACTCTGTGCGACCCCATAGACAGCAGCCCACCACGCTTCCCATCCCTGGGACTCTCCAGGCAATAATACTGGAGTGGGTTGCCATTTCCTTCTCCAATGCTTGAAAGTGAAAAGTGAAAGTGAAGTCATTCAGTTGCGTCAGACTCTACGACCCCATGGACTGCAGCCTACCAGGCTCCTACATCCATGGGATTTTTTAGGCAAAAGTACTGGAGTGGGGTGCCATTGCCTTCTCCGTTACATGTGAGTATCCCTGATCTAATCTAGAGTAAAAAGAGGAGTGGGTAAAACTAATAACAATTTTTCACTTTTCAGTGGCACTAAAATACAAAGAGCATATATAAAGAAATAGTGAGAAATAGCTGAAGGGGAAATTTTTCTGGGTACTGTGGGAGGGAAATAGAAAAGTAGACATTTAATGTGAAACTTTAAGGGTTGTTAAGGGCACTGGAAAAAAAGTTGCTTATGAATTTTATTACTTGGGCAAAGAGAAAGACTGAATTAAAAAAAAAGAAAGAAAGAAACTGTCTTCCAGTTGCTGTTTTCTAAAAGATAGCTATTCAGGGATATGGTGGTTTCCTAAACTTTTGTATAAATATAAGTTATGGACATATTACAGAGGTCTCAGTTTTAGCACCACTTATAAATTCTCCTGGATATTACATTTAAGACGGAATCATTAAATTGTTCTTGTAAGTCTACCAGGATTGCATGAACAGTGTAACTGTTGACCTGGCAATGAACATAGACAATGTCAAACTCAGGTACAAAATCCTCCAAATCCCTTAGCACTTTGCCACTAAATCCCACTTTTTAACTTTATATTTTGGGGCTCCAAAATCAGTGAAGATGGTGATTGTAGCCATGAAATTAAAAGATGTTTACTTCTTGGAAGGAATGTTATGGCCAACCTAGATAGCATATTAAAAAGCAGAGACATTACTTTATCAACAAAGGTCCATCTAGTCAAGGCTACGATTTTTCCAGTGGTCATGTATGGATGGGAGAGTTGGACTATAAAGAAAGCTGAGTGCCGAAGAATTGATGCTTTTGAACTGTGGTGTTGGAGAAGACTCTTGAGAGTCCCTCGGACTGCAAGGAGATCCAACCAGTCCATCCTAAAGGAAATCAATCCTGGGTGTTCATTGGAAGGACTGATGTTGAAGCTGAAACTCCAATACTTTGGCCACCTGATGCGAAGAGCTGACTCATTTGAAAAGACTCTGATGCTGGGAAAGATTGAGGGCAGGAGGAGACGGGGACTACAGAGGATAATCTCATCCTCTGGTTGGATGGCATCACTGACTCAAAGGACATGAGTTTGGGTAAATTCCAGGAGTTGGTGAGGGACGTGGAGACCTGGCATGCTGCAGTTCATGGGGTCACAAAGTGTTAGACACAACTGAGTGAATGAACTGAATATAGAATATGGAGGCATAGCCCATACATACCATAGCATATTCAAGGTGAGAGAAAGAAATAAAGTACCATTCAAGTACATTTCAGTTTTAAAGTTCAATAAACAAATACCTTTAGTATGATTTGGTTTCAATATCTTAACTCGTTTATTCAATTCACTATGTAGTGATATGAAAATAGAAAAAAAAAAAAAAAGAAGAAGTTAATTTCATCCACTGAGCTGGCTTCTCCCTCTAGAGACCAGCTTTCTTACTAATTCAGTCATCTTCCTCTTACCAGATAAATTTGTGCAGTCACTCTGTCTTTTACACTAATTGAAAAAATGCTGATTTTGTGCACTGATGGACTACAAAACCTCACTGGAGATTTTCTGTGATCATAAGTACATTTGATCATTTTAAACAGAGCTCAGGGACTTGATAGCAGACAGACTAATTCATCTCTGTTTTAAAGATCTGTACCCAACATAAAGAGGCATTTTTTAATTCTACTTGTTACTTCTTCTAAGAAAAGGAATTTAAGTATTTTATCAGAATCATAATAAGGACAATTCACTTAAATAACGCAATCCAAAATCTGTATGTGACTTTTAGATATCATAAGAATGGACAGAAATTATCCATGAATAAAATTAATGGGCCTTAAAGTAAACCTATTTTTTAATTTAAACTAGATGCCAAAATTAAGAGTATGCAATTCATGCCTGCATGTCTCACCAAATTGTGAGTACATGCTACTGTTATGTTGACATCAATTGTAGATTTTCTTGTCTTCATAGATGTGATTCAACCTGAAGATCCTTGTTTTCTTTGCCATATAAATGAGTCTCACTGTCACCAACAAAGACATAAATAGTTTTATGATGCTCTTAAAGCAGATAATACTTAAGGAGTTTCTTCCCAAAATACAAGCATAGCTGTCTTTCTCAAACACTTCATTTCCGAGTTTTCCGAAGCATTATTGTTCTCACTGAACAATGATTATGTGTCAGGATCTACATTTCAGATGCTATGGATTTAATGTTCAATAAGAACATAAAGAGCATAAATGAAGGACTCTGCTCTCAAGAACTATGCATTTTCAAAAGATAATGAAACATCATTCAAAAGATAATGAAACATAAGATAATAAGGAAACATAAAAGGAAAGGAAGGAAATTAGAGGGATAGCATGGGGAGGGAGCGGGGACGGGAGTTCAGGATGGGGAACATGTGTACACTGTGGCAGATTCATGTTGATGTATAGCAAAACCAATACAATATTATAAAGTAAGTAGCCTCCAATTAAAATAAATAAACTTATATTTTTAAAAAAGAAAATAAATTTATTTGACCAAAAAAAAAAAAAGAAAAGAAACAGAACAGGTTAATGTGGTAGAGAATGACAGGGGTAGATGTTTCTTTATACAGAAGGATTGAGAAAGATCTTCATGAGACATTTATCTAGCCTGAAACCTAGGGAATGAAGAGAAGCAAGTCATAAAAACAAAACATTAAAAAAAAATTGGAAAAAATGATAAAGGTGAAAGGCAGAGGTAATGTAGATCTCTTAAAAAATGAATAAATGGGTTGAGTTAAAAACAAATAAAAAGCATAAAGGAGATTAGAAGAACTTCAGAATCACTCAAGGACATAACCATGGCTCCTGCCACAGTGTTCTTTCTCTAGGTCTACCAAAGATGGACATCTGCTTTCTACCCCTTTTAAAAACAGATTCTTAAATGATGCATAAGTGTCTGTCATGGTGCCATAACAAATAGGAACTCCGACAAATAATTAAAGAGAGTAGAAAAAGAACAGCTTTCAGACATGTTGGAAAAGTTAAGTCACCCAATAAGGGATGTTGAGGCAACTAGACTAGAAAGAGCTAAGTGTTGTCATCATCCCTAAGACTAAAAAGATAAATTTGGGAAATCATATTTTTGATATCCAGGGAGAGATGGAATCATTGAGTGGAGATCAAGAGAAAATAAAATGAGTCCAAGAAAGACTCAGCCACTGCATAAAGGTGGCCCAGAGAGACAGAAAGAGGAGAACAACTTCTCTTTCTCTCCTTTCCATCTCCTATCAGTGTCTCCTATTGGCGAAACACAGAAGCATACTAGTGAACACAGGGAACAGGAGAAGAAGAAATGCAATGTCCTGGGGTAAGCCTCTGGAGAACAAAATAGGAATGGAAAAACTGAGAATGTTTTTGAGGTGTGGGTGGTGCTAACTGAAAAGAACAAGCACAGCATGCAGACAGATACTTGTAACAAAGAAAGAGGTGTCCTAAAAAAGGCAGTATCTGAAATACACATTTTCCTTTCACATGTCAATGAAATTCAACCATTAAAAAAAAAAGTGTCCTTGCTTTGGAATATGTAAGGGAAATATCCTTCTAAAACTTAAAACTATAAAACCACCTTATTGTTTGGTATCAGTTAATTCAGCCTTAAGGGGAATGTTAGTTTTCCTTTGGGAAGAAAATTAAAATGTGGATAACAATAAAAATAGTAGAATAGCAACATAAAGCTTGTTGCAGCCATGAATGTAGTTTCTTTGATGACTGATTAATTGTTATTATTTTGAGGATAACTAAAATTCTGTAAATGTGACTATCTTGAGAACTATTAAGGGAAAAGTATGCTTCCATCTGATTGACTGAATCACAAATACAGTTTAATAATCAAAATCACTAGGTATTTTCACTCTCCCAGTCTCAAAAAACAAATTTCTCATTTATTAATTCAGTTTTGTTTCAGGTTCCTAATGGGATCCTGAAATGGAGTGCATGGTGGGCTCATTTCATTAGGTCACAGAGAATTACATCAGGGGAGGTGGTAGGATTAAAACAAAAAGAAATTAATGAGTGCAGAATTCTTTCAATCTGTATAAGTAGACCAGTAATATTAATCTTAGGCAAAAGGTTTCTGGCTCAGTTGTGAGAGAAAAAAATATGAAAAAAAAAACTGTTCGTAAAAAACAAAACAAACAAACACAAAATGTCATCCCTATTTTACTTTTGCTTCTCTATCGTCTTTACTTGAGAAAATCAATATCATCTTTTTCATCCGCAGATGTTCAAACCTATGATGCGGGTGACCTAAGGAGTAAAATCAAGTAAGCACAAAGGTTTTCAAAGATGAAGAATTGAGGAAGCTGGAGAGGGGTTCCTGACATGCCAAAGGCAGTGATTTCCAAATCCTGTTCTTTCTAGATGACTAGGGTAGATAGACTGAAATTTATGGGGTGAAGCTTTCACTCAACATGAAAAAAAAAAACTTGATAAAATATGTGACATAACTGTATTCAGAAATTGAACAAAAGTAATACAGGACTGTGATTCTTGACAGAAAAAGGACAAATGATATGAACCTCAAGATGGCATTATCTTTCTTTTTGGAAGAGTCTCTAGACTAAAGATCAAAGAAATAATTGATAAGCTGGACTTCATTAAAATTAAAAAAAAAATGTCTGTTCTGTGAAAAAAAACATGTCAAGAAAATGAGGAGGTAAACCACAGACTGAGAGGACACATTTGTAAAGGATATAATTGATTTTTTTAAAGTTATAAAAATATACAAAGAACTCCAAATTCAGTAATAAAAAATAAACAACACAATTTAAAAGTGGACCAAAAGCCTAAACACTGACCTTGCCAAAGAGGATACATGGTTGACAAACATATGAAAAGATGTTCAATGTCACATGTCCAGAAGGAAATACAAACTGAAACAAAAATGAGACACCACTACATACCTATTAGAATGGCCAAAACCAGGAACACTGACAGCACTAAATACTGGCAAGGGTACGGAGGAAAGGAACTGTTATTCATTGTTGGTGGGAATGCAAAATGGTAATGTCACTATGAGAAGCAATCTGATGGCTTCTTTTTCAGGACTTGGGTTCAGATAACAATTTTTTTTTTTAAGTGGTATGTCAACATCAATTCACTTCTACATTTCAGAGTTCTGTAGATTTCTAAAAAGGAAATGAGTAAAAATAGAAAACTAGAAAAATCTGAATCAAGTGGCTGAAGTTGCCAGAAGGTACTAACATCACAGGTGAGTAATCTGATGCCATCTGAAGTGCATTGTCGCCGTTGGAATGATGACTTAAGAAATTAAATAAAAACACCTTACGCTAAATAAACTATAAATATATAAAACAGGATATAAATATACATATAAAATATATGTGCACTTTTTAAAGATAGTAGAATATAATACTGAACATCTATTGCCATATGATTCACCAATTATGCTCCTTGATATTTACCTAAAGGAGATGAAAGTTTATGGTCACACAAAAATCTGCATACAGATGTTTGTAGCAACCTTATTCATAATTGGTAAAATTAGAGGAAACAAAGATGTGTTAAATTACATGAAAGAGTAAATAAACCGTGGTACATTCCAACAATGGAATACTGTTTGGTGTTAAAAATAAAGGAGTTATCAAGACAGAAAAAGCCACGGAAGAAACTTAAATGCATATGAATAAATGAAAAATATCAATCTGAAAAGGCTACATATACTGTATGATTTCAACTATAATGTATTTCGGAAGAGATGAAACATGGAGACAGGGGGAAAAAAAATCAACGGTTGTCCTGGACTGGTTAGGGAAAAGGGATGACTAGACATGCACAAGGATTTTTAGGGTACTAAAACTATTTTTATGATAGTATATGATTATACAGTGGAAGTGAGAAACAGATTTAAGGGCCTAGATCTGATAGATAGAGTGCCTGATGAACTATGGACTGAGGTTCGTGACATTGTACAGGAGACAGGGATCAAGACCATCCCCATGGAAAAGAAATGCAAAAAAGCAAAATGGCTGTCTGGGGAGGCCTTACAAATAGCTGTGAAAAGAAGAGAAGTGAAAGACAAAGGAGAAAAGGAAAGATATAAGCATCTGAATGCAGAGTTCCAAAGAATAGCAAGAAGAGATAAGAAAGCCTTCCTCAGCGACCAATGCAAAGAAATATAGGAAAACATCAGAATGGGAAAGAGTAGAGATCTCTTCAAGAAAATTAGATATACCAAGGGAACATTTCATCCAAAGATGGACATGATAAAGGACAGAAATGGAATGGACCTAACAGAAGCAGAAGATATTAAGAAGAGGTGGCAAGAATACACAGAAGAACTGTACAAAAAAGATCTTCACGACCAAGAGAATCATGATGGTGTGATCACTTACCTAGAGCCAGACATCCTGGAATGTGAAGTCAAGTGGGCCTTAGAGCATCAATATGCCAGCAAATTTGGAAAACTCAGCAGTGGCCACAGGACTGGAAAAGGTCAGTTTTCATTCCAATCCCAAAGAAAGGCAATGCCAAAGAATGCTAAAACTACTGCACAATTGCACGTATCTCACATGCTAGTAAAGTAATGCTCAAAATTCTCCAAGCCAGGCTTCAGCAATATGTGAACCGTGAACTTCCTAGTGTTCAAGCTGGTTTTAGAAAAGGCAGAGGAACCAGAGATCAAATTGCCAACATCTGCTGGATCATAGAAAAAGCAAGAGAGTTCCAGAAAAACATCTATTTCTGCTTTATTGACTATGCCAAAGCCTTTGACTGTGTGGATCACAATAAACTGTGGAAAATTCTGAAAGAGATGGGAATACCAGACCACCTGATCTGCCTCTTGAGAAATTTGTATGCAGGTCAGAAAGCAACAGTTAGAACTGGACATGGAACAACAGACTGGTTCCAAATAGGAAAAGGAGTTCGTCAAGGCTGTATATTGTCATCCTGTTTATTTAACTTATATGCAGAGTACATCATGAGAAAGGCTGAACTGGAAGAAACACAAACTGGAATTAAGATTGCCTGGAGAAATATCAATAACCTCTGACATGCAGATGACACTACCCTATGGCAGAAAGTGAAGAGGAACTAAAAAGCCTCTTGATGAAAGTGAAAGTGGAGAGTGAAAAAGTTGGCTTAAAGTTCAACATTCAGAAGACTAAGATCATGGCATCCGGTCCTACCACTTCATGGGAAATAGATGGGGAAACAGTGGAAACAGTGTCAGACTTTATTTTTCTGGGCTCCAAAATAACTACAGATGGTGACTATAGCCATGAAATTAAAAGACGCTTACTGCTTGGAAGGAAAATTATGACCAACCTAGATAGCATATTGAAAAGCAGAGACATTACTTTGCCAACAAATGTTCATCTAGTCAAGGCTATGGTTTTTCCTGTGGTCATGTATGGATGTGAGAGTTGGACTGTGAAGAAGGCTGAGCACTGAAGAATTGATGCTTTTGAACTGTGGTGTTGGAGAAGACTCTTGAGAGTCCCTTGGACTGCAGGGAGTTCCAACCAGCCCATTCTGAAGGAGATCAGCCCTGGGATTTGTTTGGAAGGAATGATGCTAAAGCTGAAACTCCAGTCCTTTGGCCACCTCATTCGAAGAGTTGACTCACTGGAAAAGACTCTGATGCTGGGAGGGATTGGGGGCAGGAGGAGAAGGGGACAGCAGAGGATGAGATGGCTGGATGGCATAACTGACTCGATGGACGTGAGTCTGAGTGAACTCTGGGAGTTGGTGATAGATACGGAGGGCTGGCGTGCTGCGATTCATGGGGTCGCAAAGAGTCGGACATGACTGAGCGACTGATCTGATCTGAAATGATGAACAAAGCTAGTGGAGGTGATGGAATTTCAGTTGAGCTATTTCAAATCCTGAAAGATGATGCTGTGAAAGTGCTGCACTCAATATGGCAGCAAATTTGGAAAACTCAGCAGTGGTCACAAGACTGGAAAAGGTCAGTTTTCATTCCAATCCCAAAGAAAGGCAATGCCAAAGAATGCTCAAATTACTGCACAATTGCACTCATCTCACACACTAGTAAAGTAATGCTCAAAATTCTCCAAAACAATCTTCAGCAATACATGAACCGTGAACTTCCTAGTGTTCAAGCTGGTTTTAGAAAAGGCAGAGGAACCAGAGATCAAATTGCCAACATCTGCTGGATCATGGAAAAGCCAAGAGAGTTCCAGAAAAACATCTATTTCTGCTTTATTGACTATGCCAAAGCCTTTGACTGTGTGGATCACAATAAACTGTGGAAAATTCTGAAGGAGATGGGAATACCAGACCACCTGATCTGCCTCTTGAGAAACCTATATGCAGGTCAGGAAGCAACAGTTAGAACTGGACATGGAACAACAGACTGGTTCCAAATAGGAAAAGGAGTACATCAAGGCTGTATATTGTCACCCTGCTTATTTAATTTCTATGCAGAGTACATCATGAGAAACACTGGGCTGGAAGAAGCACAAGCTGGAATCAAGATTGCCAGGAGAAATATCAATAACCTCCGACATGCAGATGATACTACCCTTATGGCAGAAAATGAAGAGGAACTAAAAAGCCTGTTCATGAAAGTGAAAGAGGAGAGTGAAAAAGTTGGCTTAAAGCTCAACATTCAGAAAACGAAGATCATGGCATCTCGTCCCATCACTTCATGGGAAATAGATGGGAAACAGTCGAAACAGTGTCAGACTTTATTTTTGGGGGCTCAAAATCACTGCAGATGCTGACTGCAGCAATGAAATTAAAAGATACTTACTCCTTGGAAGGAAAGTTATGACCAACCTAGATAGCATATTCAAAAGCAGAGACATTACTTTGCCAACAAAGGTCCATTAAGTCAAGGCTACGGTTTTTCCAGTAGTCATGTATGGATGTGAGATTTGAACTGTGAAGAAAGCTGAGTGCCAAAGAATTGATGCTTTTGAACTGTGGTGTTGGAGAAGACTCTTGAGAGTCCCTTGGACTGCAAGGAGATCCAACCAGTCCATTCTAAAGGAAATCAGTCCTGGGATTTCTTTGAAAGGAATGATGCTAAAGCTGAAACTCCAATACTTTGGCCACTTCATGCAAAGAGTTGACTCATTGGAAAAGACTGATGCTGGGAGGGATTGGGGGCAGGAGGAGAAGGGGACGACAGCGGATGAGATGGCTGGATGGCATCACTGACTCGACGGATGTGAGTTTTAGTGAAGTCCGGGAGTTGGTGATGGACAGGGAGGCCTGGCGTGCTGCAGTTCATGGGATCGCAAAGAGGCAGACAGGACTGAGCGACTGAACTGAACTGAATGGTGAATACATGCCATTATGCATCTGTGTTAAGTCACTTCAGCTGTGTCTTACTTTTGTGACAGTATGACCTGCAGCCTGCCAGGCTACTCTGTCCATGGGATTCTCCATACAAGAATACTAGATTAGTTGCCATGCCCTCCTCCATGAGATCTTCCGGACCCCAGGACTGAACTCTCGTTTCTTATGTCTCCTGCATTGTCAGGCGGGTTCTTTATCACTAGTGCCACCTGGAATGCCCACATGTCATCATAGATCTGTCCCAACCCATAGAATATACATCACCAAGAATGGACTTTAATATATTAAACAATAAATTTGAATGAATATGATTTGTCTGTATAGGCTTATAAATTGTAACAAATGTACCATTCTGGCTGAAAGGTATTGGTGATTGGAGAGACTATGTGGCAGGTGGGGCAGCAGAAAGTATAGGAGAAATCTATCTCCATCTCAATTTTGCTGAACCTTAAACTGCTTTAAAAACTGTCCATAAAGAATAAAAAACCTCGTAGTATACTTTCCTTGCTATGTTTCAGACTTGCTAGGGACCTGTGATCCCGATCTTCTCTGATTTAACTCTTTTGTAATGGGATTGTCTATCCTATGCCTGTCCAACTATAGTATTTCAGAAGCATATAATTTGTGGTCTGGTTCCAAATTTTCACAACTCAGGACGAGTCATAACTCAAGTCTTACGCATACCTGATGTAGGTGATAATTCAGATGAGATTTTGAACTAAGACTTGATAGAATGAGATAAGAATTTATTGACTTGGGGGATAGGGTAAACTTACTTTGGATATGAATAGGACATGAATTTGGGGAATTAGATGGTAAAATGTTGTGGGATAAACTGTGCCCCCAACAATTCATATGCTGAAGTCCTAATCCACAGTACCTCGGAACAAAACTGCTTTGGAGACAGTCTTTATACAAGTGATTAAGTTAAAATAGGTAATTAGGTGAATCATAATCTGACGGGTGTATTTATAAGAAAATTTGAATACAGACACAAACAAATGGAAAGTAACATGAAGACACAAGGAGAAGACAACCATCTATAAGCTAAAGAGAGAGGTGTGGAAGGATCCTTCCTGCATAGTCCTCAGTAGAATCCAATTTTGCCAGCACCTAGATCTCAGACTTCTGGTTTTCAGATCTGAGAAAATTAATATGCGCTACTAAAGTCATCCAGTCTATGATACTTTGTAATGGTAGCCCTACAAGAATCCCTACAAGACTAATACACACCCAAGAATTTTAATCAAGAAGGCTGTTAAAAAGTAGATAGTTGTCACCCAGGAAGCTAAGCATGAGACCTGCAAGAAACACAAATTGCAATGTCTTAATCTTTACGATTTTATTCTTTACTTTTCTGACTCTCTGGTTAAGGTTTCTAAAATAGCTGCTTTGTTTCATTACTTAATTAAATTGATGATATATTTAGTTTGAAGACTGTTTTTTAAGCCTTCTTTCATATGAGTGCAATATTTGACTACTATTTGCTTTTGATTTGGCTACACCATAATCTTAACCAAACTGCTGAGATTTTACTTCTTGAGGGGGAAGTCAGCTCCTTTTGATAGCACTTTCTTGTAAGAAATCACTATCTTATCTGAGTAATAGAAAGCAACCACAAAATGACTTTGTTTTTTTTACAGCTCTGATTTTTTTTATCAGTACTCCAAAAAATCATTACCAAAATTGAAAGAGGCAAGTGAAATAAAATTTATTTTTTATTCTTATTATAGATTGATCCATTTTCTTTCCTCTTGAGAAATTATCGAACAAAAACTCATAAACAACCATAATTACTATTAATAGCATATCAAGTTTATATTTTCCTCCTTATAGGCTATCCACATATATGAAACAGTTCACATATTCAACACACATACACACTGAGTCATCACTGAGGAACCAAAAAACCAGTGCAAACAAGAGATGGTGAAAAAGACAGACGAAAATAAAAAGAAGAAATATGAAAAGAGGTGCAATTACTACAGAATAAGGATGAGTAAGAAAGGAGAAGGTTATGCTTGAGCTGAAGTAGGTTTTTTAAAGCTGGACGATGCAACAATGACAGCATGGCATGTGCAGGGGTGAGGAGGCGGAGCAGAGAAGGGTATGATGGGGAGCAGTAGGCGGAAAATACTGCAGCTTCACCAAGACTCAGAAGTTTTCTTACTGCTACTACTTATTAACCCATGCCTCCAATTCCTAGAATAGTGCTTGGCACATAGTAGGTATTCAGCAATATGTCTAATAACTGCAAGCAGGAATTGCTTGCCTGAAAGTCCATGGTGAAATTATTCTGTTTTCCATTTCTTACTAATGATGTTAGGGTTAGACCATCGCGTCATCCAGTTTTAAAGATAAAATACTGCCATAAAAATAATCACATAATTTAATGGAAAAATGCTCCTTCTTATTGCTTGCTGAAAGATTTTGTATAATACACTAATCAAGAGTTCTCATTAAATGCATACTCATATCAAAGCACATGCAATTTATATTGCATTTAGGAGCACTCTATGTCAATTCCTATACACTGGACTATGATCCTAACACAGACCAGCATGTATTCATGTTCAGAGCTTGTGATTACTAGGAACATTTCTCCTAAAACTGTCCAGCCCCTAAGGCTATTGATCTG
Organism: Bos taurus; assembly: GCF_002263795.3. Taxonomy (NCBI): domain Eukaryota; kingdom Metazoa; phylum Chordata; class Mammalia; order Artiodactyla; family Bovidae; genus Bos; species Bos taurus. Next base: position 47,135,934 of record NC_037336.1, read on the forward strand.
GTGCCAAACTTTACTGCATTTCTCCATCTATTTTCAACTGATGTGCTGGAGTTGACCTTTGCTTTGAGCTGTAAATTTACTCCTCTGTGGTTTCTTATAATGAGTATGCCTGTGACAATAAATCTTTCCTTGAATGTAGTTCTTGAGTTAACTGTAATTTATAATAGTTTATTTACTACAGCTTATGTTGGATACTTTCAAACAACTATCTTAAAGTTCTTTATCACTAAACGCAGTTTTATTTTTAAAAAAGTCATGTGTAAGCACAGAATGTTTAAAGCTTTTGTGATTTATTGTCATGTGCACACAAGATTTCGAATTGGAAAGCTATGGAAATGTGTAAATCATTATACAAATGCTAGGTGTTTTGTCATCATTTTCACTACAATATGGATTTCCATTCTTTAGATAAATTGCATTATATAATGTAAATCCTTCTGAAGAAATTGTCTCTTGAATCATGGTGATAGAGTGCATGGTTTTTGAGTAGCTATGAATGAACCTATACTTCATTTCTATGTTACTATGCTACTCAGTTGATTTACAAAGGCCGCCTTTCCCTTGACCCTAAATCAACCCATTTTCTAGTCCAATATTAAGCCATTAAATTTTGATTCACACTCACTTTTAAGATTCAAGGCTTCTGTAACGTTCAGTTTCAGTGAAAGCTCTACTATTAATGTATTATTTGCATATTACATGAAGCCAAACTTAGGGATGTCTCTGGACCCTTCAACTGTTAAAAACAGCTTAGAAAGATGAATTAAAACCTGGCTGGTGTGCACTTAGTGCATTTCTAATAGGCAAAAGTAGTATCTGAATTCATCTAAATCTTGAGCTATATCATTCAGGAGAATATAATGAACCTAATTTAGCTCAGAGCACAGCTTTAATCTTCATTGTTGGAGTCACAACAAATCTGCTGTATAGTGGGTACTGGTGTCTATATAAGAGGAAAACTTGGCCTTTCTTCCTAGAGGGGCACACTCTAAATCTAATAGTTCTCCCATGTTTAGGAGTCAGTTTTAGAGGTATCTGGAATCATCGAGACTTTTGTTTAAAATTTTGTGCTTTAATGGGGTAGGGGTGATAGGAGAGGAAGGTCAAGGGTCAGCAAAGAAACATCTAGTGGCCTACAGCAAGACTGTTTCAGTAAATAGAAAACATGTTTATAAATTTTAGACATCATGCAGCAAGCATATCTGGTTCCCCTCCATCTCTGTGTTTTCTTTAAAAGCAATGCAAAGCTATTCTATCTAATCTGACCAGTACCATGTCAGTGTAAAGTAGAAGCTTAAGAACCTATGCTAAGTATTTGCCCTCCTTCCCTGCATTAACAATCATGGAAACTTGTGTTGAGAAAGAGTTTCAGTCTGCATCTCTACAAAGTATATGCACTTTGAATAAGGGATTCCCTGTGGTTTTTTAACAGAGATTTGTAGACATTTTATTGCCACAGGCTAGTTTAGCCATTCCTTACAGATACAAGTATTTGTTGAATTTTATTCATTGTAATATAACGTTCACTTCATTTGACAGGTCAACTGAGTATTAAAAGATCTCTTCATTGTTTATCATTAAATTTTTAGAAGGAGTTATATTAGTTTTTATCCTTTCTGTCTTTTTTTCATTTATTTTACACAACTGAAATCCAACTTGCACTATAACTTCCAAAATGAATCTTTAAGCTGCTTAATAAGATGTTTACTGACAAAAGTAATCAGCTTAAAAAAATTCATCTTTTTCATGAAAAAGAAAAGTGAAAGTGTTAGTCACTCAGTCATGTCCAAATGTTTATGGCCCCATGGACTGTAGCCTGTCGGGCCCTTCTGTCCATGGAATTCTCCAGGCAAGAATACTGGAATGAGTAGCCATTTTCTTCTCCAGGGGATCTTCCCAACCCAGGGATTGAACCCAGGTCTCCTGCATTGCAGGCAGATTCTTAACCATCTGAGCTTCAGGGAAGCTCTATCTTATTCATATGTCTCCAATATTTGATTCTTTCACTTCAGACTCTCCTGTCTTTGATTTACCTTTGGATTATCATCCAGCTCCTTGGTCTTACATTCTCAATTCCTTGGTGGTTTTCCTCCCATTGTCTATTCTAAATACTACTATTTCTCAGGATTTCATCACTTTTAGGCAATCTTTCCTACTCTTCAGTCTTCAACATTTCCAAAAGACTCTTATTTCAGCTTTCACATTTTCTATGAGCTACAGATTAGAATCTGTCACCACCTAAAAGCTATCCTTTATGTTTAGAGACAACTTACTTTCATCTACCTACCTTTTTCTCTTGATTATTCATACTCATCAATGGCCAAAACATGTATATAATTTTATATTTCATTTCCAATCCACTGTCCCCCAGGTGTTGCATATTTCCTCCTATACCACAATTCACAAAAAAATGTCTTTTCTACTTGCTTAATTGGTCTTCATCTGTTACCTCCTTTTGATCATCATTGTTGCATTTATGTTGAAATGTATCAACTACAGGCATATCTTGGAGAGATAGCAGGTTTGGTTTCAGCCCATCATAGTAAAGTGAATAAGCCATACAATTTTTTGGTTTATCAGTGCATATATAAATCACACTGTAGTCTATTAAATGTGAAAGCATATGTCTTAAAAATGTTTATATCTTCATTAAATATAATATATTGCTAAAAAATGGTAGCCGTTATCTGAGCCTTCAGTGAATTATAATCTTTTTGCTGGTGGAGGGTCTTGCCTTCATGTTGATGGTTGCTGATTAATCAGGGTGGTGATTGCTGAAGATTGGGGTGGTTTTCTTAACATAACAATGAAGTTTGCCATCTTGATTGGTTCTTCCTTTCAGGAACAAATTCTCTGCAGCATTCATCTTTATACTTGGTAGAACTTCTTCAAAAGTGTAGTCAAACCTTAAATCCTACTGCTGCTTTATCTAAAAGTTCTTGTAATATTTCAAATCCTTTATTGTAATATCAATAATCACAGCACCTTCACCTGGGGTGGACTCCATCTCAAGAAACCAATTTCTTTGTCCATGCATAAGAAGCAACTCCTCACCTGTTCATGTTTTTCAACAAGATGACAACAATTCACTCACAACTTCAGGCTCCACTTTGAAAACTATTGCTGCTGCTGCTAAGTCGCCTCAGTCGTGTCTGACTCTGTGCGACCCCATGGACTGCAGTCTACCAGGCTCCTCCATCCATGGGATTTTCCGGGCAACAGTATTGGAGTGGGGTGCCATTGCCTTCTCCCTGAAAACTACTACTTTTTGCTATTTCCACCTCATCTGAAGTTATTGCCTTGGTAGAAGACCTGAACACTTCAAAGTCTTCCATAAGACTTGAAATCAACTTCTTCCACACTCTTGTAAATGTTGATATGACCTCTTTCCATGAATCATGAATGTTCTTCATTTTACCTTTCCCAGATCCATCAGAGGAATTACTGTAGATAACAGCTATGGACTTAGGAAATTTCATTTCTTAAAAAATAAAACTTGAAAGTCAAAATGACTACTTGATCCGTGGGCTGCAGAATAGATGCTATATTAGAGGCATGAAAACAACATGAATTTTGTTGCACATCGCCATCAGAGCTCCTGGATGACCAGGTACGTAGTCAATGAACAGTAACATTTTGAAGAGAGTTGTTATTTTTTTTCCCCCCTTGAGCAGTTGGTCTCAACAGGGGGCTTAAAGTATTCAATAAACTGTGTTGTAAACAGATGTTTTGTCATCCTGGCCTTGTTGTTCCATTTATGGAGTGCAGAAGGAGTAGATTTAGCATAATTCTTTGAGATCTTATGATTTTCAAAATGGTAAATGAACTTTGGCTTCCATTTAAAATCACCAGTTGTATTAGCTTCTTACAGGACTGTCAGCCTGTCCTTTGAATTTTGAACCCAGGCATTGACTTTTCCTTTCTAGCTATGAAAGTCCTCAATGACATCTTCTTTCAAAAGAAGGCTCTTTTATTTACACTGAAAATCTGTTGTTCAGTGTAGCCATCTTCAGATATTATCATAACCAGATCTTCTGAGTAACTTGCTGCAGATTCTACATCAGTACTTGCTACTTGACCTTGCACTTTTATGTTATAGAGATGGCTTCTTTCCTTATACTGAATGAACTACTCCCTAATAGCTTCAAGCTTTTCTTCTGCAGCTTCCTCACCTATTTCAGTTTTCGTAGGATTGATGAGAGTTAGAGATTTGCTCTAGACTTAGGCTTTGCCTTTGGAATGTTGTGGCTGGTCTGATCTTCTACCCATACCACTTATATGTTCTCCATATCAGCAGTAAGGTTTTTTCACTTTCTTATTATTTGTGTGTTCACTGGAGTAACACTTCTGATTTCCTTCCTTAACTTTCCCCTTGCCTTCACAATGTGTTATTCTGGTTTGCTGCAAGAGACCAAGCTTTGGCCTGTTTGGGTTTTTGACTTGCCTTTCTGAGTAAGCTCATTATTTCTAGCTTTTGATTTAAAGAGAGATGTGTAACTCTGCTTTTCACTTAAACACTTAGAGGCCACTCTCAAGTTATAAACTTGTCTAATTTCAAGAAATAGGTCTCAAGGAATAGAGAGGCCCAAGGAGAGGGAGAGAGATGAGAGAACAGCTCACTGGTGAACAGTCAGAACACATATAACAGGTATTAAGTTTATGCACTGTCTTATATGGGCAGTGTGTGGTACCCTAAAATAATTACCATTGTAATAACAAACATCACTGATCAAAGAACATCATAACAAATAATATAATAATGAAAAAGCAGAGATGCCATAAATTTTCCATTTATAAAAAATGTAGTATCTTCAAAGAGCAATAAAAAGAGCTGTGACTGCATTCTGGAATGTGGTATTTACCTCCACACTAAATCAGTACAGTTTCCATCGTTCCTCACCTTCTTCCACCAAGCCAAAGATAGTTTTAGAATTTAAACAAAATCTTCTCTTTCTTAACTACACTATTCCCATGACTCCTCCAACAAGTTCTTAAACTTCTTTCTTGAATCTATATCTTACAGAGACATACAAATAGAATGCATAAAGAAATACATTTATCTGCTGATGGATGCAGTCTTTTTCTCTGTCTTCTTACTCTAACTCTATTTCTATAGTACACCAGAAATGACTGTTCTTGGACTCCTCAGGCTTCCTGGAATTAAATGTTGAAACCAATACTAAAAACCACACTAATCCTGAATACCAATAATAATACTATGCAAAACACAACAGATGGTGCCTGTTACTTTTCACAATCACCTTATTTGATTTTTATACCTTATTATTACTACATGACACATATAGCACTTATTTTTAGTTTCATTTGTTATTTTGTCATCCTGAAGCATATTTCCTTTTGGTCATTCTGGTTTCCTCATGTTAGAATTAATTAAAATTAATCACAAGCTTTTCTCTTGAATCTCCTCTAGAGGTTGTAGTATGTACAGCCTCTCTCCTCGTTACTCTTCCCATATAGCTATTTTTAAAATAGATTGATCAAAATCAGTTCAGTATCACAGGCTTCAGTATTCAAACACTTTCCTGAAATTTTTGAAGCTGGTTCTAAAGGGAGGGAAAAGAAGTGTGTCCCTTCTTATTCTTTAAGATTAAAAACTCTTGAGCTGTTAGTTTTTTATCATTTTCTGAGAAACCTTATGTAACAAAATAAATTGACATGCTAGAATAACGAACCATGGAAGGAGAACTGTGGAAGCACTTGAGCACTTGTTTTCATGGTAACTGAGGTTTGGTGACATCCTCGCCCTTACCATATACTGTGTTCAGTCTTTTCTTCTGTTACGTCAACTGCCCCACTGTAACTAAAATAAATCATTTATTGCTAGCTAATTTGGATTGGATTTATGTCACTTACATCTAGCCATTTTTCACGTCTACACACATAACCACAAAAAAATTGGTAACATACTTTAGAAAGTTAAAAATTTCCCTAGATTTTACTTAAGGACCTTAACTTGAGCAAATTTCTGCTGGACAAAGTCTTTCCATCTTTCCTCTGTGTCTTCACAGTTCATCACTCAGAAGACATTTGTAGTTCAACCCAGCTTCCTTAAAGTTAACAGTGTATCACCACCCAACTCAACTTTCACCCTTGACCAGAATTAACTGTTATACTCAGTTCTCTAATTCTCTTTATTTTATGATTATTATTTAATATTTGAATGTATAAAACAGTATAAAAATTCGTTTATCTGATACTGTGAAGATTGTTACAGATTTTTGAAAGGCAAATAGAATATTAGATTTCAAGTAATTTTGTGTCCCAGTATATAAATACATATTCTTGAGAGTCCTTGACAGCTGGTATCCATCTGTGATTAAATATGGCATTGATTCAGCTTGTTCTATGAATGAATACCTCCAATTGAGGTAGACTGACATACAATGACAATGCCAACTTTTAACTTTCATAGTCACAGAAAATACTCTTTGGAGTTACTATATTTGTCTGGTAAGGCCACCATAACAAAATGCCACAGACTGAGTGACTTAAACTATAGAAATTTATCTTCTCGCAGTTTGGAAAGCTGGGAGTCCAAGATCAAGGTCTTGGCATGTTTGGTTTTGACTGAGGCTTGTCTTCCTGCCTTACAGGTGGCTGCCTTACTTCTGTGGCCTTGTATGGAATTCTTTGCTGGCTATGTACACTCTTAGTTTGTTTGTTTGTTTTCCTCTCTTCTTAGAAGGACACCAGTCATACCGGTGAAGGACAGGGAAGCCTGATGTGCTGAAGTCCTTGGGGTTGCAAGAGTTGAAATGACTGACTGACCAACTGACTGACCGACTGAACAACAACTCATACTACGTTAGGGTCCCACCCTTATACTCTCATTTAACCGTAATTACCCCTGAAAGACTCTATTCTTCTGTCATCTGGAGGTCAGGACATCAACATATACATTTGGTGGGATACGTCTCTTTATATTTCTTACTGCTCACACAATTAAGAAGCCATACTGAAAGTTAAATTTTAATCAGTGATCCTGAAAAACTTTCACATGGTTTATATATATTACCTTTGTCTTTTATTTCAATCTATTACTGATAGTGAATCACTTCATGGCTCTGCATAATTTACAAATATCTCAATAAGAACTAATACAAAATGATTATTTCCCTTATCACTTTTGTCATATTTCCTTCAATAATTTTTAGGAAGCATGATCCATTTCCTACTAAAAGGTACTCATTTTATGTAGAATAACCAAAGTAAGGTAGGAAAGTAGTTTCCTTGAAGAATCACTAAAATTTTTAATTGCAAAAAAGTACCCAGTGCACAAAGTACAACTGTTTAAATTTCCATTGAAATAATTTTGCTTATAAATAATACAGTGTTTGACATCAAATATGAATATGAATTTTATTCTGAATGACAGTGACTATATGCAGCTTTTCAACCATATGAATTGTATCAGATATGAATATACTAGCATGGCCAATTTAATGGCATATGGTAAGAATCATATTTCTTTCTTTTTTAACTGGAATTTTTATTATAACTAACTTTAATTTCATGATAATCTAAGAGTTCATCTGAATATAACAAGAATGATCTCTTGACATTCATTCAATAGTGATTAGTTGATTTTGTATATATATTGTGGAAGTTTTTATTAGGATGAACATAAGAACTTTAAGGTTAACTATAGTAATGTAATTGATAAGGTGATTATAATGCCTCACTGTCTATTTATAATGCTTAGAAGGAAAACAATAAACTGTGGAAAATTCTGAAAGAGATGGGAATACCAGAGCACCTGACCTGCCTTTTGAGAAACCTGTATGCAGGTCAGGAAGCAGCAGTTAGAACTGGACATGAAACAACAGACTGGTTCCAAATAGGAAAAGGAGCACGTTAAGGCTGTATAAGGTCACCCTGCTTATTTAATTTATAAGCAGAGTACATCATGAGAAATGCTGGGCTTGAAGAAGCACAAGCTGGAATCAAGATTGCGGTGAGAAATAGCAGTAACCTCAGATATGCAGATGACACCACCCTTACAGCAGAAAGTGAAGAAGAACTAAAAAGCCTCTTGATGAAAGTGAAAGAGGAGAGTGAAAAAGTTGGCTTAAAACTCAACATTCAGAAAACGAAGATCATGGCATCCAATCCCATCACTTCATGGCAAATAGATGGGGAAACAGTGGAAACAGTGTCTGACTTTATTTTGGGGGGCTCCAAAATCACTGCAGATGGTGATTGCAGCCATGAAATTAAAAGATCCTCACTGCTTTGAAGGAACGTTATGACCAACCTAGACAGCATATTAAAAAGCAGAGGCATTACTTTGCCAACAAAGGTCCATCTAGTCAAGGCTATGGCTTTTCCAGTAGTCATGTATGGATGGGAGAGTTGGACTATAAAGAAAGCTGAGTGCCGACGAATTGTTACTTTTGAGCTGTGGTGTTGGAGAAGACTCTTGAGAGTCCCTTGGACTGCACGGAGATCTAACCAGTCCATCCTAAAGGAAATCAGTCCTGGGTGTTCATTGGAAGGACTGATGTTGAAACTGAAATTCCAATACTTGGCCACATGATGCAAAGAGATGACTCATTGGAAAAGTCCCTGATGCTGGGAAAGATTGAGGGCAGGAGGAGAAGGGGACAACAGAGGATGAGATGGTTGGATGGCATCATCCACTCAATGGACATGAGTTTGGGTGAACTCCTGGAGTTGGTGATGGACAGGGAGGTCTGGCATGCTTTGGTTAATGGGGTCGCAAAAATGCAGACACGACTGAGCAACTGAACTGAACTGAATACTTAAAATGAACCCACAATTTAGTAGCCATTGTTACTACTTAATAACATTTGTACTTTCTACTTGATTGATGTCTGTTCAAAGACAGAGAATTATGAATAGAAAATTTATTGAAGGGTACCCCCTGTACCATCTAAGAATCCCAAAAAGGCAAGAAAATCAAAACAGTAATTTAGATAGAAAAGAACAGTCATACAGAAACAAATAAATAGAAACTATATAAATTTTAAAAAATGATATATATTTACTAGGTGAAAATTTCAAGAAAGCAGTACCTTCTGTAGTTCAATGTGAATTACTTATTGCTGTATATTGTTTTTTCTATAATAACATTTCACTGTTTAGGTAAAAATAAATTTTTGTTTACTATTTAGGTAATGTTGAATATTATAAATAGGGTGATAGCCAACATGAGATTTTTCATTTAAACTACAAATTAGAAGATTAAGTATTAAGACTAATTAAATTATACTACAAAGCTATAGTAGTCAAAGCACAGTGGTAATGGCACAAACACAGGCACATAGATCATTGGAACAGACTAGGGAGCCAAGAATAAACCCAAACACATAATCAATTAATCTACAACAAAGGAAGAAATAATATACAATGAAGAAAAGGCAGTCTCTTCAGTAAGTTGTACTGGGAAAACTGGTAAGCTACATATAAAAAATAAAGCAAAATAAATCAGAATATTCTCTAATACCATATACAAAAGCAAACTCAGTTTAGTTCAGTTTAGTCACTCAGTTATTTCCAACTCTTTGCGACCCTATAGACTGTACCATGCCCGGCCTCCCAGTCCATCACCAAATCCCAGAGTTAACTAAATTCATGTCCATTGAGTCAGAGATGCCATCCAACCATCTCATCCTCTGTTGTCCCCTTCTCCTCGTGCCTTCAATCTTTCCCAGAATCGTGGTCTTTTCCAATGAGTTTGTTCTTCGCATCAGGTGGCCAAAGTATTGGAATTTCAGCTTCAACATCAGTTCTTCCAATGAATATTCAGGACTGATTTCCTTTAGGATGGACTGGTTGGATCTCCAAGCAGTCCAAAGGACTCTCAAGAGTCTCCTCCAACACCACAGTTCAAAAGCATCAATTCTTTGGCACTCAGCTCTCTCCATAGTACAACTCTCACATCATACATGACTATTGGAAAAACCATAGCCTTGACTAGATGGACCTTTGTTGGCAAAGTAATGTCTCTGCTTTTTAATATGGTGTCTAGGTTGGTCATAACTTTTCTTCCAAGGAGTAAGTGTCTTTTAATTTCATGGCTACAGTCACTATTTGCAGTGATTTTGAAGCACAAACATGTAAAGTCTCTCACTGTTTCCATTATTTTCCCATCTATTTGCCATGAAGTGAAAGGACCAGATGCCATGATCTTAGTTTTCTGAATGTTGAGCTTTAAGCCAATTTTTTCACTTTCCTCTTTCACTTTCTTCAAGGGGCTCTTTAGTTCTTTACTTTCTACCATAAGGGTAGTGTCATCTGTATATCTGAGGTTATTGATATTTTTCCTGGTAATCTTGATTCCATCTTGTGCTTTATCCAGTCCAGCATTTCTTATGATGTATTCTGCATATAAGTTAAATAAACAGGGTGACAATATACAGCCTTGACATACTCCTTTCTAGATTTGGAACCAGTCTGTTGTTCCATGTCCAGTTCTAACTGTTGCTTCCAAACCTGCATTCAGATTTCTCAAGAGGAAGGTTAGGTGTTCTGGTATTCCCATCTCTTTCAGAATTTCCCACAGTTTATTGTGATCCACACAGTCAAAGGCTTTGGCATAGTCAATAAAACAGAAGTAGATGTTTTTTCTGGAACTCTTTTGCTTTTTTGATGATCCAATGGATGTTGGCAATTTGATCTCTGGTTCTTCTGCCTTTTCTAAATCCAGCTTGAACATCTGGAACTTCACTTTTCATGTACTGTTGAAGCCTGGCTTGGAGAATTTTGAGCATTACTTTACTAGCAGGTGAGATGAGTGCAATTGTGCAGTAATTTGAGCATTCTTTGGCATTGCCTTTCTTTGGGATTGGAATGAAAACTGACCTTTTCAGTCCTGTGGTCACAGCTGCGTTTTCCAAATTTGTCGGCATATTGGAGGCAGCATTTCACAGCATCATCTTTTAGGATTTGAAATAGCTCAACTGGAATTCCATCACCTCCACTAGATTTGTTTGTAGTGATGCTTCCTAAGGCCCACTTGACTTCATATTCCAGGATGTCTGGCTCTAGGTGAGTGATCACATCATCATGATTATCTGGGTTATGAATATCTTTTTAATATAATTCTTCTGTGTATTCATGCCACTTCTTCTTAATATCTTCTGCTTCTGTTAGGTCCATACCATTTTTGTCCTTTATTGTGCTCATCTTTGCATGAAATATTCCCTTGATACCTCTAATTTTCTTGAAGAGATTTCTAGTATTTTCTATTTTATTATTTTCCTCTATTTCTTTGAACTGATCACTGAGGAAGGCTTTCTTATCTCTCCTTGCTATATTTTGGAACTCTACATTCAAATGGATATATCTTTCCTTTCCCCCTTTGTTTATGCTTCTCTTCTTTTCACAGCTATTTGTAAGGCCTCCTCAGAGAGTCATTTTGCTGTTTTGAATTTCTTTTCCTTGAGGGTGATCTTGGTCCCTGTCTCCTGTACAATGTCACAAACCTCCATCCATAGTTCATCAGGCAAGTCTGTCAAACTCAAAGTGGATTAAAGACCTAAATGTGTGGACTGCATGCTATTCACTTCAGTCATTTCCAACTCTTTGTGACTCTGTGGACTGTAGCCTGCCAGGCTCCTTTGTCCAAAGGATTCTCCTGCCAAGAATACTGGAGTGGGTTGCCATGCCCTCCCTCGGGGGATCTTCCCAAACCAGGGATCAAATCCATGTCTCTTACATATCCAGCACTGGCAGGTGGGTTCTTTATCAGATGGGTTTTTTATCACTAGCGCCACCTGGGAAGCCCAAAGACCTAAGTGGAAGATCAGAAACAGTAAAACCAAAGGAAAACACATGCAGAATGCTCTTTGACAAAAACTGCAGCAGTATTTTTTGCATCTGTCTCTTAAAGCAAAAAGGTGAAAATAAACCAATGGGACCTAATTAAATTGAAAAGTTTTGCACACCAAAGGAAACCACTGACAAAACAAAAATACAACCTACTGAAAGGGAAAAAGTATTTGCAAGTGATATGACTGATAAGATGTTAATGCCCCCAATAAATAAACAGCTCATATAATAACATCCAAAAGAAAAAGCAAATGATCTAATTTTAAAAAAAAGAGGCAGAAAACATGAACAGACATTTTTACAAAGAGGACATGCAGATAGCCAAAATGCACATGATGATGCTCAGCATTACTAAGCATTAAGGAAATGCAAATCAAAACCTAAGGAGATGTCAACTAACACCTGTCAGAATGGCTATCATCACAAAGAACACAAATAAGAAATACTGGAGAGGATGTGGAGGGGTAATACAGGGTTGGGAATTTAGAAGTATTTTCTGTATAAAATAAACTGAAAGGATCAATTGTACAAACATGCTTTCCATTTTTGATAATAATTTTTAATAAACAAATAAATGAATCTGTTATTTGCATAGCATAAATATTTTTATGCAGTGTGTTCAGGTTATGTACTGATCAAAGGTCCAACACATTTATTAAATACAAGTTTTAGAAAAGCATATTTCTTTTCCAAATAAGAAATACGCATGTGGTATTTTTTTCCCCCATTGGCTCCTTGTTTTTATTTATTTATTTATTTTTAATTTTATTTTATTTTTAAACTTTACAATATTGTATTAGTTTTGCCAAATATCGAAATGAATCCACCACAGGTATACCTGTGCTCCCCATCCTGAACCCTCCTCCCTCCTCCCTCCCCATACCCTCCCTCTGGGTCGTCCCAGTGCACCAGCCCCAAGCATCCAGTATCGTGCATCAAACCTGGACTGGTGACTCGTTTCATACATGACACTATACATGTTTCAATGCCATTGTGGTAGAATAATGAACATGATTAGTGATGGTTTTTAAGTAGTTTCTCTACAAATTTCCAGTTTCCTTTCTTGAGTGTTAAGCTCACTGATATTCATCCTTAATATGACATTTACTACTCTTTTATGAAAATTCATAAAGTGACTGGTTTTTATCTTAAATTCAATATTGATTTAAAAATAATTACCTTGTGAATTGAATCACAATATAGATTTTTATTTTACTATGTAATAAATTGAACTCATCCTACAACACTAACTTCAAAATAAATGGAAGAAAAACTCAGATAAGTAGTTTGCCTGTAAGATGTAAATTCTGAATATATTTACACCTGATAGCTTAAAAGCATTAGACAGTTTTAGAAAGCATCTAAAAATTTACATTTAAAATATTATATACATACATATACTATGTGTTTATATATATGTACATATGTATATGTGTCATGTGTACTAATGTCTACTCAATAAAGCCTCAAAAGCAAGACTCTTGTAAGGAAGAAGCAAAATAAGTTTTTAAACGTATTTTTCATTATTCTTAATGTCATTTAAAAGGTTTATTTTGGTAAAGATTTACTTTTCCTTTTTCTTTGAATGTCCAAAGATGATGTGGGCTCTAAAAGATGACTGTAAATGGGACTCTAATAGGAACATTAATTTTTACTATCCTAAAATAGCAATAGAATATTTATCTAAGTTAACTGATGTGTTCAAACTTGTCTTTAAGTGCATGCACAAATCTAAGCAGATAATCAGTTTTAAATAAAATTAGCTTTTCTTAATAAAAGACTAGAGTTAATGGAAGAGTAAAAAGTACTTTGTATTTTTGAAATGCATTATTTATTCTTGATTCAAGCATTGCTTTTTGTAAATAGAATCCCTTGGGAGTCAATAATAGAATGAATAATGGTCATTAGTATCAGTCTGCATTTATATGTGGTGACACATTTTTCATGTCACTGGTAATCTGCTAGTATTTTGCAACACAATGAAAACCTATTTGGTTAGAAAATTACAGAGGCATAGAAAAGTAGATTATCATCTTTCTGGGCAGCCTTATTTATAAGGCAATTCCTTTAGCAGTATTTCTCATTTGATTAGTCTAATGGAGGGGTAGAAGTATAAATATTTAAGTACATTATGAAAACAAGATGGTAGGTAATTATTGGTAAGGCTTTTATTTTTATGATTAACTTCTCCTAAAAGGGGATCATTAACAGAATAATATTTGAAGGATACAGAGACTCAGGTTAACAGCATAAGGTACTTTCTACTCTATCAAGTGAAAGTAGATCAAAAGTGTGTTGCTGTATAAAGAAAACATACATATGAAGTCAGTCAAGCTATCTTCCCTCATTAACCTGGGAACTCTGAGTGAAAACAGTGTCTAGTTTATGGAATATGAGCAATTCTGAAACACTGTGCAAATCAGAAACATAAGTATTTTTGAAGATATATTACATATTAATATTCAAATAACTTGCATAGTTGCAATAAATCAGGACTCTTGCTGTAGCTAGTATGTACCATCTAATTTGCTCTTCACAGTGATCTTATGAACATCTTTGGTCTGTTGAAAAAATTGTGTCAGAAAAATCTCAGAAAGGTTACAGTTACAGGGAGCTTTCTGAGAGCTAGCTGAGTGTCTTTTTTTAATCATGTGAGGATTAGAACTTCCACATCTTTCACAGAAAGGTGTCCATAGTTTTACTTGGGTACAACTCTATAAAATGAGATGTAAATGTGAACAGAAAGGCAGGATAGCTTTTAGTAAATCAGAATGAAGTGGGCTTGCAATCCAGTAGTCTTGTTCCCTTAGCCAGTTTGGTCTACTTTCTGTGGGCATGATTCATAGGCACAAAACACTTTTATTGTTTTAAAGATCAGGAAAACGAGATAGCTATGTCTTTCTATACCAGTGGAAAAGTACTTTTTAGAATTCAGTTGCAACCTTTGCAAAATTCTATAGTGTGTTGTACAATCACTCTTTCTTATACAAGTGGGAAAAATAAATAATATAAATGAAACATCCAGGGCTTTATACACCATGCAAATAGCATTACACATTATCTCCGCAGCTATAGAATTGGTGGGGGGGGATAAATAATTGTAATCTTCAAAATTTAGTTTTCACTTTTGACAAACCAGAAATTCTTCAAAGATCTGGATTTCATTTATTTTTTAATTGAATATTTACACTAATAATTGACTTTATGGGTGTAGCAAGATGGAACTGTGTGTGTGTGTGTGTGTGTGTGTAGAGCAGCCTCACAACATTGAC
The DNA here is from genome assembly GCF_002263795.3 of Bos taurus. Lineage (NCBI taxonomy): Eukaryota > Metazoa > Chordata > Mammalia > Artiodactyla > Bovidae > Bos > Bos taurus. Next base: position 47,151,020 of record NC_037336.1, read on the forward strand.
TAAAGGAATTAAAACTTCTTTAATGAAGGAATGAGACAATAATGGACATTGTATCTACTAGTGTCTAGAACAAGCAATGAACTGAAAGGCTCTTTAGAAACTTCCAATGAAGTTACATTGCTACTGCTACTGCTAAGTCACTTCAGTCGTGTCCGACTCTGTGTGACCCCATAGACGGCAGCCCACCATTCTCCCCCATCCCTGGGACTCTCCAGGCAAGAACACTGGAGTAGGTTGCCATTTCCTTCTCCAATGCATGAAAGTGAAAATTGAAAGTGAAGTCTCTCAGTCGTGTCCAACTCTTAGCGACCCCATGGACCGCAGCCCACCAGGCTCCTCTGTCCATGGGATTTTCCAGGCAAGAGTACTGGAGTGGGGTCCCATTGCCTTCTCTGAAAGTTACATTAGGGGCTTTTATTCCTTCCTACTTTAAAGCATGCCTATTTAGAGTGGGAGAGGAAAGAGAAAGATACAGTTTATCAGAGAGCAAGCCAAAAGTAAGGTAAAGCTTTGAAACTACAGGATGGAGAAAACCTTCAAACACAACTAAACATTAATCAAAAAACAATTGAGTACTGATATGCCTTTGACTGTGTGGATCACAACAAACTATGGAAAATTCTTAAAGAGATGGGAATACAAGACCACCTGACCTGCCTCCTGAGAAATATGTATGCAGGTCAAGGAGCAACAGTTAGAAAGGGACATTGAACAACAGACTGGTTCCAATTAGGGAAAGGAGTACGTCAAGTGTGTATATTGTCACCCTGCTTACTTAACTTATATGCAGAGTACATCGTGTGAAATGCCAGGCTGGATGAAGCACAAGATGGAATCAAGATTGCCAGGAGAATTATCAATAACCTCAGATATACAGATGACACTACCCTTATGGTAGAAAGTAAAGAACTAAAGAACCTCTTGATGAAAGTGAAAGAAGGGAGTGAAAAAGTTGGCTTAAAGCTCAACATTCAGAAAACTAAGATCATGGCATCTGGTCCTATCACTTCATGGCAAATAGATGGGGAAATAATGGAAACAGTGAGAGACTTTACATGTTTGTGCTTCAAAATCACTGCAAGTGGTGATAGTAGCCATGAAATTAAAAGACACTCCTTGGAAGAAAAGTTAATGACCAACCCAGACAACATATTAAAAAGCAGAGACATCACTTTGTCAACAAATGTCCGTCTAGTCAAGGCTTTGGTTTTTCCAGTGGTCATGTATGGATGGGAGAGTTGGACTATAAAGAAAGCTGAGTGCACAAGAATTGATGTTTTTGAACTGTGGTATTGGAGAGGACTTTTGAGAGTCCCTTGGACTGCAAGGAGATCCAACCAGTCCATCCTAAAGGAAATCAATTTTGAATATTCATCAGAAGGACTGATGTTGAAGCTGAAATTCCAATACTTTCACCACCTGATGAGAAGAACAGACTCATTGTAAAAGACCCTGGTGCTGGGAAAGATTGAAGGCAGGAGGAGAAGGGGACGACAGAGGATGAGATGATTGGATGGCATCACTGACTGGATGGACATGAGTTTGAGTAAGCTCCGGGAATTGGTGATGGACTGGGAAGCCTGACGTGCTCCAGTCCATGAAGTTGCAAAGAATCAGACATGACTGAGCAACTGAAATGAATGACACTTCTTTGAGTTTATCTACAAGTCAAATAATATCACAAAAACTGGAGAAATAAATGTTGTGGGGTAGATGCACAATAGAAGGCAAAAATTCTGGTTTTTATGTTTACTCAAGCTTTTGCACAACAAAGGAAACTATAAGCAAGGTGAAAAGACAGCCTTCAGAATGTGAGAAAATAATAGCAAATGAAGCAACTGACAAAGAATTAATCTCAAAAATATACAAGCAGCTCATGCAGCTCATTTCCAGAAAAATAAATGACCCAATAAAAAAATGGGCCAAAGAACTAAACAGATATTTCTCCAAAGAAGCCATACAGATGGCTAACAAATACATGAAAAGATGCTCAACATCACTCATTATCAGAGAAATGCAAATCAAAACCACTATGAGATACCATCTCATGCCAGTCAGAATGGCTGCTATCAAAAAGTCTACAAACAATAAATGCTGGAGAGGGTGTGGAGAAAAGGGAACCCTCTTACACTGTTGGTGGGCATGCAAACTAGTACAGGCACTATGGAGAACAGTTTGAAGATTCCTTAAAAAATTGGAAATAGAACTGCCATACAACCCAGCAATCCCATTGCTGGGCATACACACTAAGGAAACCAGAATTTAAAGAGACATGTGCACCCCAATGTTCATAACAGCATTGTTTATGATAGCTAGGACAGGGAAGCAACCTAAATGTTCATTGGTAGAGGAATGGATAAGAAAGCTGTGGTACATATTCACAATGGAATATTACTCAGCTATTAAAAAGAATGCATTTGAATCGGTTCTAATGAGGTGGATGAAACTGGAGCCTATTATACAGAGTGAAGTAAGTCAGAAAGAAAAACACAATACAGTATATTAGTGCATATATATGGAATTTAGGAAGATGGTAACAATGACCCTACATGAGAGACAGAAAAAAAGACACAGATGTAAAGAACAGATTTTTGGACTCTGTGGGAGAAGGCAAGGGTTGGATGATTTGAGAGAATAGCATTGAAACATGTATATTATCATATGTGAAATAGATCACCAGTCCAGGTTTGATCCATGAAACAGGGTGCTCAGGGCTGGAGCACTGGGATGATGCTGAGGGATGGGATGGGGAGGGAGGGGGTAGAGGGGAGGGGTTCAGGATGTGGAACACATGTACACCCATGGCTGATTCATATCAATATATGGCAAAAACAACTACAATATTGTAAAGTAATTAGCCTCCAATTAAAATAAATTAATTAATTTTTAAAAGTACTCAAAATAATTCTCAGTAAAGAAGAACTGCCACAAAGGAATAAAGTCATAGAAATATCAAACTCATAAATTGTCATTATATAGAGTTTAATAAGTGAATAGTATTATAATGTATGGCAAACTGCACATAGCTTGATAAATGGCTTTGACACTTATTTAAGCATTTAAAAATGTTTCCATAATATGTCAAGGTGAACACTGTTTATTCACATTATGCCTTGGAACAATATTTTAATAATTATTATATAGCTGATTAGCATTAGCAGAAGTGAGAGATAGTTAAGTTTCTGTAATCTGGCCATATTTATGCTTTATCTTTTATTTTTAAACACAAAATTTCCACATTTAATTTCCAAAATGTAATTTACAGCATTTTTTTAAATAGGTATTTCGTTTTATTAAATAGGTATTGCCATATGTCTCATGTAACAAGTTGATCAGAATTCAGCAATGATGTAAAATATCATTAGAGTTATGTGTGAATGAAATATACATACAGTATTTTCATATTGATTTTAAAATGAGTTAAAATGAAACTTTCATCTCTTTTAATGTTATTGTCACAGTTAAAAGGTAAATATATTTACTTCTATGATTATGTACATATATAAATATGTGAGAAATGAGTGTAAATTAAAACAAAAATAGTGCAAGTGCTGTTTATGCTTATTTCAGTAGTTTTTTGTCCCTCTCCTTTCTTCTTCCTTTTACATTTCATGCAGTTAAGTTCAGTTCAGTTCAGTCACTAAGTCATGTACAACTCTTTGCGACCCCATGAATTGCATCAGGCCTCCCTGTCCATCACCAACTCCCAGAGTTCACTCAGACTCAAGACCATCAAGTCCGTGATGCCATTCAGCGATCTCATCCTCTGTCATCCCCTTCTCCTCCTGCCCCCAATCCCTCCCAGCATCAGAGTCTTTTCCAATGAGTCAACTCTTCACATGAGGTGGCCAAAGTACTGGAGTTTCAGCTTTAGCATCATTCCTTCCAAAGAAATCCCAGGGCTGATCTCCTTCAGAATGGACTGGTTGGATCTCCTTGCAGTCCAAGGGACTCTCAAGAGTCTTCTCCAACACCACAGTTCAAAAGCATCAATTCTTGGGCACTCAGCCTTCTTCACAGTCCAACTCACACATCCATACATGACCACCGGAAAAACCATAGCCTTGACTAGATGGACCTTTGTTGGCAAAGTAACATCTCTGCTTTTGAATATGCTATCTAGGTTGGTCATAACTTTTCTTCCAAGGAGTAAGCGTCTTTTAATTTCATGGCTGCAGTCACCATCTGCAGTGATTTTGGAGCCCCCCAAAATAAAGTCTGACACTGTTTCCACTGTTTCCCCATCTATTTGCCATGAAGTGATGGGACCAGATGCCATGATCTTCGTTTTCTGAATGTTGAGTTTTAATCCAACTTTTCCACTCTCCACTTTCACTTTCATCAAGAGTCTTTTTAGTTCCTCTTCACTTTCTGCCATAAGGATGGTGTCATCTGCATATCTGAGATTATTGATATTTCTCCTGTCAATCTTGATTCCAGCCTGTGCTTCTTCCAACCCAGTGTTTCTCATGATGTAGTCTGCATAGAAGTTAAATAAGCAGGGTGACAATATACAGCCTTGACGTACTCCTTTTCCTATTTGGAACCATGTCCAGTTTTAACTGTTGCTTCCTGATCTGAATGCAGGTTTCTCAAGAGGCAGGTCAGGTGGTCTGGTATTCCCATCTCTTTCAGAATTTTCCACAGTTTATTGTGATCCACACAATCAAAGGCTTTGGCATAGTCAATAAGGCAGAAGTAGATGTTTTTCTGGAACTCTCTTGCTTTTTCCATGATCCAGCGGATGTTGGCAATTTGATCTCTGGTTCCTCTGCCTTTGCTAAAACCAGCTTGAACAACTGGAAGTTCATGGTTCATGTATTGCTTAAGCCTGCCTTGGAGAATTTGAGGCATCTGTTCTCTTATTTGTGATTTTTTCTTTCAGTCTTTAAAAAGTAATTGTATTTCACAATATTTTACACACATACACACAATACAGATATACACATACACATGTATCTTAATGAAACCTCCACTCAACCTAAGGACTAGTATATCACCAACATTGTTGCAATTGTCTGTGTGCCTCTCTAGTTTCAACCTTCATTCTTCTATTTTCCACATCTCATCATAAACACTATCCTCCATTTTTAATAATTATTTGCTTTCATTTATTAAAGTATAATTTACCATATTTGTATATGACCAAAACAGAGAGACTGGTCTGTTTTTTTGAATTTATATAAATGGTAATCATGTTGTATGCATAATTAGAGACAACTTTTTTGCACAGAATCAGGTAACTACTCATGCTTTTCTGGTTGATTCAATTTTACTAATATATGGACCTTCCTGGGTAGCTCAGTCGGTAAAGAATCTGCCTGCAGTGCAGGAGACCCAGATTCAGTCCCTGGGTCAGGAAGATGCAGTCCCTGCAGAAGGAAATGGCAAACCACTCCAGTATTCTTGCCTGGAAAATCCCATAGACAGAGGACCCTGGTGGGATGAATTCCATGGGGTCAAAAAAAGTCGAGCATTTCAGTTTGTGAATACATCCAATTTTATATTTCCAGTTTTTTTCACATGTTTTCTTTCGTTGTTTCTTCAGTGGATTCAATAGTGTCTACTCAAAATCCATGTCCACCTGGAACCTCATAATGTGTTCTCATTTGCAAAAAGATTTTTTATCAATGTAACTGGTTAAGGATCCCAAGAGGAAATTTTCCTGGATTCTAAACCAATGACTGGCATCCTTAGAAGAGGAGAGGATATAGAGAGAAGAGGAAAAAGGCCATGTGATGGTAATGGTAGAGAGTTATGCTGTCATAAGCCAAGGGAGGCCAGGAATGCCAGGAACCACCATAAGGTGGAAGATGCAAAGAATTACCACTTTGGAGAGATCCTGGCTATGCCCACACCATGATTCAGACTTCTGACCTCTATAACTGTCACCAAAGAAATAGCTCTTATTTAAACCCTCATTATATCTTCTATATCTCTTTAGTATGTATTACCACTTTTGAGTGTTTAGTTCTCATCCTGATAGCACCTTCAGGTCTGTCTTCCTGCTCAGTTCAGTTCAGTCACTTAGTCATGTCTGACTCTTTGCAACTGCATGGACTGCAGCATGCCAGGCTTCCCTGTCCATCACAAACTCCCAGAGCTTACTCAGACTCATGCCCATTGAGTCAATGATGCCATCCAACCATCTCACCCTTGGTTATCCCCTTCTCGTCCTGCCTTCAAACTTTCCCAGTATCAGGGTCTTTTACAATGAGTCAGTTCTTTGCATCAGGTGTCCAAAGTATTGGAGTTTCAACTTCATCATCAGTCCTTCCAATGAATATTCAGGACTGACTTCCTTTAGGATGGACTGGTTGGATATCCTTGCAGTCCAAGGGACTCAAGAGTCTTCTCCAACACCACAGTTCAAAAACATCAATTCTTCAGTGCTCAGCTTTCTTTATAGTCCAGCTCTCACATGCATACATGACTACTGGAAAAACAATAACTTTGACTAGATGGACCTTTGTTGGCAAATAATGTCTTTGCTTTTTAATATGCTGTTTAGGTTGGTATAGCTTTTCTTCCAAGGAGCAAGCATCTTTTAATTTCATGGCTGCAGTCACCACCTGCAGTGATTTTGGAGCCCAAGAAAATAAAGTCTGTCACTGTTCCTGTCTTTTCTCCATCTATTTGCCATGGAGTCATGGGACCAGATGCCATCTTAATTTTCTGAAAGTTGAGTTTTAAGCCAACTATTTCACTCTCCTCTTTCACTTTCATCAAGAGGCTTTTTAGTTCCTCTTCACTTTCTGCCATAAGGGTGGTGTCATCTGTATATCTGAGTTTATCTTGCTCAGTAGATATTTTTAATTCTGTCTTCAGAGGTGTTTCATCTGTCAGTGAAATCATTCACTGAGTTGTACATTTCAATAATTTCACAGATAATTTCTTTTTCTTCTATATATTTTTATACTGTTCCTTTCCAGACAATTTTTCTTATTCTGTGTTTTATTTTTTTAAGCCTCATACCCCTGGCCATTTTATATTCTGCACCTGATAATTTAAATATCTAAATCCCTGACTCATATCGGTTTATTTTTTCTCCTAGCTCTCCAGTGTTTGTTCGTATTACATAATTTGTCTACCAAAGGTCAACGCTGAGTCTTTAATTTTATATAAGAATCCAGAACAGATTTTATTTGTTGCACCAGTCCATCCCTTTAATCCCGTAGATTTTAGTGAGGATATTTATCTATTTTTTTCATTGCAGAAAGACTTTAACAGTCCATTCTCTTCTCTGTCTCACTCTCCTTTTTTATTTATGTCCAGAAGAAACCTTAAAAATTATTAGTACAACAGACTAATAGTGATTCTCATTGTTGTGTTTTGTGTGATTGACATTTCTTTGTTAACCATGGGATTTTTTTTTTTTTGTATATCTATGTTATATGTATCTTAACCTAATGATATATCAATATCAACATAAGTATTAATATCAATAAAGATCTATTTTATAGGCTTTGCTTCAATTTAGCCCAGAAGTTCCCTAGACTTAGTAAACACTGACTTATGAATACATTGTGTTATAAAGGATTTGCATTTTTATGTTTTTCATATCTTTGGATTACTTTAATGGATTATGTTCCAGATAAATATTACCGTATTAGTAGAGTATGGTCAGGTTTTTCTGTTCTCTTTAACCAATCTCTCCTTATCCCTCCACCTCAGCTCCCAGCTCTGGGATACCATTTTTGCATGACCTATAAGCGACTTAACTTTATTTTTTTAGATTTCACCCATAAATAACATCATGCAATATTTGTCTTTCTCTTCCTGCCTGGCTTATTTTACTTAATATAATACCCTTCATAATAATTCATATAGTTAAATATGATAGGATTTTCACCTTTTTTAGGCTGAGTAATATGTAATTATATACATAAATATATGTGTGAATATATATATATACATATAAGTTTGATATTATGTCAAATGCAAAGGTTCCCTTTTCTCCATCCCTTGATCAGAACTTACTATTTCTTGCCTTTTTGATAAAAGATATACTAACAGTTGTGAGGTGCTATCTCACAGTGGCTTTGATTTGCATTCCCTAATGATTAATGACACTGAGCAACTTTGTGTGTGCCTGTTGGCTATTTATGTCTTCTTGGGGAAAAGAAGGGTATTTAAGTACTTGGCCTATTTGCAAATTTGATTACTTGTAATTTTTCTATTGAGTTGTGCAAGTTCCTTGTATAGTTTTGATATTAACACCTTATTGGATATGTGGTTGTCAATATCTTCTCCCATTCCAATGTTGTCTTTTCATTTTATTAGTGACTAATTTTTCTGTGCAGAAGCTTTTCAGTTTGATGTATTTCCAACTCGCTTATTTTTGCTTTGGTGCCTTTTCTTTTGATGCCAAATCCAAAATATCATTTCCTAGAAAAACAGCAAAGAGTCTTCCCACCACCATTTTTTTCCTAGGTGTTTTATGTTTTCAAGTTTTATATTCAAGTTTTAATCCATTCTGAGTTTATTTTTGTGTATAGGGTAAGAAAGATGTCCAATCCCATTTTTTTTTTTTTTTGCATGTGTCTGTCCAATATTGCCAATACTATTTATTGAAGAGGTGACTAATTCCCCACTGTATATTTTCAGCTCCTCTGTCAAAAATTAATATACTACATATTCTTGAGCTTATGTCTGTGTTGTCTAATATGTTCCATTGACCTATGTGTTTGTTTTTATGCCAAAATCATACTGCTTTGATTGCAAAACTTTGCATATAGTTTCAAATCAGGAGATATGGTGCTTTCAGCTTTGTTATCCTTTTAAGATTGCTTTGGATTTAAACTACACATTAGAACAGATGGACCCAATAGACATATATAGAATATTTCATCTAGAAGTCAAACGATCCATATTCTTTTGCAAACACACTTGAAACATTCCCCAGGATAGATTGTGTTTGGTGTCAAAACATGTAAATGAATTTAAGAAGCCTGGTAGTATGTCAAACATCTTTTGTGACCACAATGGTAGGAAATTGGAAATCAAGAAGAATTCTGGAAAATTCAAAAATGTGTAAGATTAAAAAAATATGCTCCTGAATAACCAATGGGTCAAGTAAGAAATATTAAGAGAAATAAAAAAATATTTTGAGATTTGCATTTTCCCATCATTTCTACCATTGTGTAAGTATCTAGGTAGTATAGCTGCAAACTTTTTCTCCCTTGCATCTTTGTTGAGGAAAAGTGAAATTAATTCCTTCAATTTGAGCTGAAAATCAGAATTCATTTTGCAATAGAAGTAACTTTATGAATGACTGTTAGCTCCATAGAATAATATACATCTGGCCTCCATATGCTAACTATAATTGTTTATCACTTTATTAATTAATTTATAGATAACATTACCCCTAAAAATGCATGACAAAGTTAAATTACATAACTTTTAAAATAAGCCAAAACTTTAAATAACCTCTAGAAACATTTTTTTACTTTGAAAAAATTAGTTATGAAATTTAAATATGAAAGGTAATAATTTTAAATTTTCCTTTAGTCTATTAACTATTAATAGGTAAAAGCAATTATTTGGTAATTGAATCATAAGAATTCTGTCTCTACTGAAGTTCAGTTCTATTTAGTAAAGTACACATGGAACATACTCTTCAATTTGTATTAATGTGCACATTTGATTTTATGGTTAATGGAGATAGCATACCAGACATACACCTTTTTTGAAAATCAGTTATTGTTTTTCAGAGATCTGAAGTGTAAGTACTGAGAAAACTATCTGTACCACTGGTGTCCTCAAAGAGAATTAAAATGGATTTTGCTATATTTGTTATTAATAATTTTTCTGATATCAATTAATTTACTCTTGAACTCTTCTTCCAAATGACAAATAGAAAAAAATATATAGTATACCTTTTAAAAACCTCATCTTAATATTTTTCCTTTGTTATATAGAAGTGGATGACACTAGTGATGGGTTAAAAAGAAAGAGCTCTTGTTTCCAAGGTAACCAGCTTAAATTAACAGCAGTCCTACAGAACTTCACGTTCAGAATATAAAGGAAAAGGTTCAATCTGTAGTTCAAAAAATAAAGTGAAAATTATTATATTTTTAGGATAGGTTTAAAGACATTTTTAAATTTCAAATGTTTAGATCTAGAATTTTAATTTCAATTAAGCAGGAATATTTCTTTCTCAAAAAGTAAACAAAATACTGATGAAATTTCAGATTGATGCAGAAATGTCACTGGTTTTCCTTAATAATTTAATTATCTACACAACAGAATATGAAATAAGCTATAATAATTCTCCAATGAAATATTCTAATGGAAAACTAATACTAATTCATTTTCCTCCAAGCCCATGTGAACTTCTCTTACTCTAATGCATATATTTATCCTCCCTTCATTTATTCTATCCATCTATCCATTCATCCACTTATGACATATGCCTGTCTTCTGTTGTCCTCCTACATTTTAATGGCAAAAACACAAGTAATAAGAAGATGAATCTGTGGTTTGATCATCCCATTCCAGTATACTTGCCTGGAAAATCCCATGGACAGAGGAGCCTGCTAGGCTGCAGTCCATGGAGTTGCAAAGAGTCGGACAGGACTGAGCGACTTCCCTTTCACTTTTTACTTTCATGCATTGGAGAAGGAAATGGCAACCCAATCCAGTGTTCTTGCCTGGAGAATCCCAGGGACGGGGGAGCCTGGTGGGCTGCCATCTATGGGGTTCCAGAGAGTTGGACATGACTAAAGTGACTTAGCAGCAGCAGCAGCAGTAGTCTCATTCAGTAATCTGAACTCTTAGCCTCTATGCTATACTGTCTCACAAAAGAGAGAGAAGAAGAGGAAAAGAAAGAATTTGCAGAGAGATTAGGAGTGATCTAGTAGACATATTATTTATTATAGCATTTTGTAGGGAGAGGCTTTAACATTTCTAAGTTAGCTAGTATTGACAAAATAAAGTTCAAATAGACAAAACAGTGGGCAATTAATGAATGCTGCATAATTGAAATTCTAGTAGTTTCTAAGGGTAAAGATGGACAAAACTAAGTTTACAATTGTATAGTTTACATTAAAAAAAAAATGGTTATTTGTCCACTTGTGTGTAACACAGCAGAGAAGGCAATGGCACCCCACTCCAGTACTCTTGCCTGGAAAATCCCATGGATGGAGGAGCCTTGGTAGGCTGCAGTCCATGGGGTCACGAAGAGTCGGACACGACTGAGTGACTTCACTTTCTCTTTTCACTTTCATGCATTGGAGAAGGAAATGGCAACCCACTCCAGCGTTCTTGCCTGGAGAATCCCAGGGATGGGGGAGCCTGGTGGCTGCTGTCTATGGGGTCACACAGAGTCGGACACGACTGAAGTGACTTAGCAGCTGCAGCAGTGTAACACAGAGACTTAACACTGCACACAAAAGTGCACTCATATAATGACTGAAGTATTTTCACAAAAACATTTGAATGTCAAATATCTAGTCACTAATAACAAGGACTTGATGAAAATAGAGTACATTAATTTGGATGGAACACATTGAACATATGTTTATTAAACAGTCCCATTAGTTTCTGCCATATAAGGGAGGGATTCATTCCACTACCTATTTGTAGGGAGTGAGAGAGAGAAGGGATGGATATTAAATAGCTAATACCTTGATTAGGTATAACTAGCTAGATATAGTCCTATCCTGAAATCCACATGAATGCCAGACACAAAGTAGACTACTTTGGCTGGGTTAATAAGCCATATCAAAAGAAATGTTCTAAAGTACTTAGATCATAAAGCAGAGGAGGATAAGGGAGCTCTCCCTGTACATTAAATCATGCTTAGCAAAACCCTGAAGACAGGAAAACATTTTTTTTTCCCTGTATATTCATGTTCTGAAGAGATGAGCTTCTCCCTAAATGTTATTAATTTATGAGGAAATAAAAAACTATTTTTTAATCCAAAGGACCCAAATCCTCCCAGGAGGACTGACAGCAGAATCCATTATATAAGATTGTTCTAAATTAATATCCCAACACTGAATTCTCAGGCTGGGGTATATGTGAAATATATTTATATAAAAGTTTCTCTATTGTAAATAGGAATAGGCAGGAAAACAGAATCATCATTTTAGTGTCATGGGGGTTTTATTCATCTTTATGTACCTAGAACATAGATGGTATGTGTGCATGCTCAATCATGTCTGACTGTTTGCAACCCCATGAACTGTCGCCCACTAGAATCTTCTGTGCATGGAATTTTCCAGGCAAAAATACTGAAGTGGGTTTCCATTTCCTACTCCAGAGGATCTTTGCAACCCAGGGATCAAACCTGGTTTTCTTGCGTCTCCTGCATTGGTAGAAGGATTCTTTACCACTGATGCCACCTGGGAGGCCCTGGAAGATGGTGACTGACATAAAACAATTATCTACTAAGGTTCTAAGACAGCTAAGCAATATTCAAAAATCATCTGTTCAAATTCACGTAACTATTCAAGTTTTAAATTAGTATACTCTGAACTATAAGAGATGCAAAGTAGTTTGACTTGATTTTTGCCTTCATAAGAATTAGGAAATCTCTTAAATGCAATAAAGCTAAATTACAAATCTTGTATTAGTACTTACAGTTAAATTTATGATTTTTTTTCTTAATTTTTCCCAGTAAAAATAATCAGTGATCCCTGGCTGGTGGAATTCAATTTTTTGGTAACATGAGGTAGTTCATTCCATACTTTTAATATTTCTGACTGGCAGAGAGCTCTTCCTTGAGTAAAATTCTACCTGTTAGAACTGGTCAATCCTTCAGGTTTCTTCTTACAATCTTCTAAACTTCATCCACTCTTCATCTGGATTTTAAAGCTATCTCTTTCTGCATGTCCTTTATTTTCCGCATACAGATATGCCTGAAACTATGGCTAAAGTACATTTCTCTCTAGGAATTTTTATCTCTCACATTTTCATACAAAAGTAGGCTAAATTGCTCTATATTTTCTTAGAAGTATGAATGTGCTTTTACTCACACATATACGGTTCTGTGCTAACTACTAAAGACATGCAGATAATTAAAAATAATTTAGAGAAACAAGGTGAATATAAATATACTTATAGTTAATAATACAAGACATTAATACAGGTTGACAGAAATCTATGTTTTATGTATTTAGAGAAGATAAATATAGCTTTGCATTAGTAAAGCAGAAAGATTTATTTAAGGTATACAGCTTAAGAAGATTAAATATAAATGTAGTTTAGAAATTTAATGGAGAACAAAGATATAACTAAACTGTATGTATGTGAGAGGTAAGCAGTTTTGCAGTGTGGAACACTGTAAGGGTTAGTCCAAAATTAAACTGAAGAATAATGAAATAGATGAAAGAATATTCTGGAAATATGTTATTCTTAAAATCACCAAAATGACTTTTGGATGTCTTATCCAAATTTTTCGTTAGCTTTAAATTGACTAATTATTATATCCTAAACACAAAAAGTCACCTTTAAAATAATTGAGAAATTTTACTCCTGTTCACTACATTTCATATTTTTCCCTTTTCTGACACAGAGAACTGTACATGATGTTTCTTTCTCCTACTGCATATATTACAGTGATGAAATAATTGAAATGGGTTCAAATAGATACCACATACAATGTATTTCAATTATTATTTCAGCAAATCTGATCCTATAACAATAAGAATACATGACAATGCAAGTGTCAATGAATGATAAGCATTCAGCTGAATACTTTCACTTCTAAAAATTTAATTTTAATATTTCCAAAATAATGTATTTATGCAAAATAATTAAGATACATATTTCACCATAATTTCTTACGAAATACATATGCAATGTTATCATGAACACACTGTAGCTATTTTAAGGCTAATTATTACACGTATTCACTGATATAATATTTCTTAATAGACCTGATAGATACTCAAGTGGAAAAATATATTTGATAGAAAAGATATTGTGAAAATTTCCAAAATTCAGTTCAACATGAACATGATTGCCTCTAGCAAATAAACCTTTTTTTTTAGCAATCCTTTTTATTATTTTTTTAATTTTAATTGGAAGCTAATTACACTATTGTGGTGGTTTTTGCCATACATTCACATGAATCAGCCATGGGTGTACATGTGTTCCTCATCCTGACCCTCCGTTCCACCTCCCTCCCCATCCCATCCCTCAGGGTCATCCCAGTGCACCAGCCCTGAGCACGCTGCTTTGTGCATCGAACCTGGACTGGCGAGCTATTTCACATATGATAATATACATGTTTCAATGCTATTCTCGCAAATCATCCCACCCCCTCCTTCTCCCACAGAGTCCAACAGTCTTTTCTTTACATCTGTGTCTCTTTTGATGTCTCGCAAATAGGGTCATCATTACCATCTTTCTATATTCCATATATATGTGTTAATATACTGTTGAAAGGGAGGAGAGGAGATGACTAGAATTAAGCAAGAGATATTTAAAATATGAGGGTTAATAATAAGAATAATTTTATTAACAATATGTTTTCAACCTATGAATGATGTACACATCGATTTTACCAAATATTGGTTAACTTTTAGGTGATTAAATTATTCTGTTATTTTGTAAAAAATAATATGGATAAATTTAAAAAATTGACTACAGTATGTGCTGACAAGAATGTGAAAATGGAACTTGTACATTGTTGGCAGCAGTGTAAACTTTGAAGAACTGTTTAGCTGGTTTCTATAACATTAACTGTAAACTTACAATAAGGTTTAGCAATTCCACTCCAAGATATTTTAAAAAGGGAAATTAAAATGAATGTCTCCACAAAGTCTTGTACAGGAATGTTCTTAATAGCCAATTTGTAAAAGGCCCAAACTAACAACTCAAAATCTCATTAACAGGTGAATGAAAAAATAAATTATGATACATTCATTTAATGGAATCCTACTCAGCAATAAAAATTAAGTGACTAACATAGATTAAAATATAAATGAATTTCAAAAAATATTATATTGAGATAAAGAATTGCCACTGTATGAAGTAGGGGAGGAAGGCCTAGACTGTTAGAAGCACAGTCAGTCCATTGTTGGAACACTCTGGGTGATGAATACGTTCTATATCTTGTTTTGGTTGATAGTTACATGGTCTACAGAGTTACCACATCTCAGAAAAGTGAAAGTTCTGTGTGTTTGCATGCTAAGTCTCTTTAGCTGTGTCTGGCTCTTTGTGACCCCATGCATGGTGGGCTGCCAGGTTCCTCTGTCCATGGGGATTCTCCAGGCAAGAATACTGGAGTAGCTTGCCATGTCCTCCTCCAGGGCATCTTCCTGACCCAGGGATGTAACCTGTGTCTCTTATGTCTCATGAACTGGCAGGCAGGTTCTTTACCACTAGTGCCACCTGGGAAGCTCTGTGTGTTTAATGTTACATAAATTACACCTCAACTAACACTTGTAAAAAATACTTCTTTAAACAAAATCAATTCATTTTGATATTTGGCAAAACTAATACAATTATGTAAAGTTTAAAAATTAAATAAAATAAAAAAAAACTTTAAAAATAATTTTTGAATATAGTTGATGTACAATGTTGTGTTAGTTTCTGGTATACAAAGTGATTTATATATATATTATATATGTATTCTTTTCATATTACTCTCCATTTGATTTTTTACATGATATTGAATATAGATCCCTGTGCAATACAATAGGACATTGTTTATAAAGCTTATGAATTGAATTTTTAATCAAGTTTCATACAAACTATAAAATATTCACTTATATTATGTAAATATTTTTTCAGATTAAACATATATCTTAAAATTGTTTGCAGAACAACAGTTTTTCTAAAAATGCAAAACTGTCAAGTTGGAAACGATCTAATTTTGGTAATGATATATGCTTTAAACAAGACCAATAAACTGTAGAATAAAATTAAAAGGAAAATGTTGAAATATAGAGCTCCAATTTTAATTTTTACTTGTATATTATCTCTCTAATAGTTAAATTATAACTTTGCTATTTTCCTCTTTTCCAAAAAGCATTTAGTACTTAAATATAGGATCAAAAACTGTTTGTCATTAAGCAGATTTCATTTACTGAAAATGTGACTACTTCTGAAAATGTCAACTTCAACATAAGTAATATTTGAATTGAAATGAATAAATCAAACAAAACAAATACAAATGTGAATTGCTACAGTTGTCCAATTAATTTAGCTGACTTCTAAAAGAAAGATGTCTTTGGTCAAAAAAAAAAAAAAAATCAGTCGACTAGGATTGAGATACTAGTATATCATTTACTATATATAAAGCAGATGCACAATAAAAATTACACTAACTTTTACCATACAGAAAGTCAGGGATTCCATAGAAAGAACCCCAAGTAGAAGATTAAGACATAGAATAATCCTAGGTGACCCTTGATCAATATTTTGTCAAATATAATATTTACTGAATTTATGATTATTTATTTTAATATGGAAAATAAATATAATTAGCTTTTTAAATATGCTTCCTTTTTCTTATGCAAATCAAAATATTATCCTTTTATATTATTAAATTATACATACTGCAGTGAGAAAATGAACATCATGTTTGCCATATTTCCCTGAGAAGTCTCCTTTCATTAAAAAAAAAAAAAGTGAGCTTATTTTCAGTTTCTGTATTTCTTAACAATAAAAGAAGTTCTCTTGAAATGTCTTAATGAAATAATAAAGATTTAATTGGATTTTACAACAGATCACCATTTTTTTCCCACAGAAGAGAATAAATTCAGTGACAGTGGTGACTGTTAATAATAGTACTCAATTGTGCTTGGTTTGTATTTGGTACTAAGCCCTTTACAAATATTAACTAATTTATTCTTTCAAGATTTCTAGGTGTAAACAATGATTATTATTACAGATGTTGAGTGACCTTCTCACAGTCATCTGGCTAGTAAATGATGGATACAGGCTTCCAACCCAGGCTGATGGCCTCCTGGCTTCACACTCTTAGTCTCTATACTTTATCTACTGGGTGATAGAAGGAAAGCAGTGAATGTAATAAATTAATTTGACTTGGTACTAACTTCATAAAGAGGTATGGAATAATAGAATAATTTTTAGTAAATGCTCTCCTTACTGTATACATTTAACTTCATGATTTTAAAATATAATCGGGTACTTTGACACAGAGCAGGAAACATTACTGATTCAAACAAAGTTCTAAACTATATCCCCTCTTGTTTCAAATACTTTCTCACTTATATACTATTTCTCTGGACATTGCATTATTGGGCTTACTGTCCCTAGGTCCATGCTGTCCATTCTTGCTGTTTGGGTTTCCTTATGTTTGAACATGGTTAAGAAAGTTTTTGCTTTTCCAACATCAATGTTGATATTTATGGTCAACTTTTGGAGAACTCCTGTTAAGAAGCAGTCTCCTACTTTATAAGCACTCAGAGGAAAAGTGCTATCATCTGGTTTAGAACATTTTCTCTGGTACAAAGAATACTATTTAGGACATAATCAGTTCAGTTCATTTCAGTCGCTCAGTCGTGTTCGACTCTTTGTGACCCCATGAATCGCAGCACGCCAGGCCTCCCTGTCCATCACCAACTCCTGGAGTTCAACGAAACTCATGTCCATCTAGTCGGTGATGCCATCCAGCCATCTCATCCTCTGTCGTCCCCTTCTCCTCATGCCCCCAATCCCTCCCAGCATCAGAGTCTTTTCCAATGAGTTGATTCTTTGCATGAGGTGGCCAAAGTATTGGAGTTTCAGCTTTAGCATCATTCCTTCCAAAGAACACCCAGGACTGATCTCCTTTAGAATGGACTGGTTGGATGTCCTTGCAGTCCAAGGGACTCTCAAGAGTCTTCTCCAACACCACACTTCAAAAGCATCAATTCTTCTGCGCTCAGCTTTCTTCACAGTCCGACTTTCACATCCATACATGACCACTGGAAAAACCATAGCCTTGACTAGACGGACTTTTGTTGGCAAAGTAATGTCTCTGCTTTTGAATATGCTATCTAGGTTGTGAAAAGTTGTTGTTGAATCACAAAGACGCCGGGATTCTTGGCTCCCGGAGGAGAAGAATTCAATCGGGGGCCAGAGACAAGGCTTGATCGCTCAGAGCTTTTGTGTAATAAAGTTTTATTAAAGTATAAAGGAGATAGAGAAAGCTTCTGACATAGGCATCAGAAGGGGGCAGAAAGAGTACCCACCTGCTAGTCTTCAGCTGGATGTTATATAGTCACTGCTAAGTTGATTCAGTCGTGTCCAACTCTGTGCGACCCCATAGATGGCAGCCCACCAGGCCCCACAGTCCCTGGGATTCTCTAGGCAAGAACACTGGAGTGGGTTGCCATTTCCTCCTCCAATGCATGCAAGTGAAAAGTGAAAGTGAAGTCGCTCAGTCGTGTCCTACTCTTCGCGACCCCATGGACTGCAGCCTACCAGGCTCCTCCGTCCATGGGATTTTCCAGGCAAGAGTACTGGAGTGGGTTGCCATTGCCTTCTCCATATAGTCACTAACATTCTGTTAATGAAAGAAAGGAATGTCTTAAAACTCAGAATGGCACCAGGCCCCTCACCCATAAGATGCATTTTGGGATAATCTTGGCACCAAATGGTTTATCCTGGGCCATAAAATTATTAACTTGAATCTTGAAGAAGGGCAGATGACTATACAAATAGTTTCGTTTACATAGATTAGGGGAACAATATCTGAGTATAACATACTCGTTTGTCAAGTAAGTTCTGAGCCAAGAGGCAGAACCAACTTGAAGACAGAGTTTGGGGTAAATGCATAGTACATTAGCATAGCTTAAGACAAACATTTCCATAAGAACAAGGCATTGGTTATCTCTAGGTTTGAGAATAGTTAACTTCAGGTGAAACCAGGTGTCATTATGGCAACACAGTATTTTAAGAGAAACCTCCTTTTAAATTTGTATAGAGAAGGAAAATATATCACTAGTTTGTTTCCTCCTGGCACTTAAGAGAGATAAAAATGTCTGACACTTGCAGGCTATTTCCTCTGTTTGGAGACCCCTGGCCTTCTTGCCTGATACCCTCTCAATGGGTCATAACTTTTCTTCCAAGGAGTAAGCGTCTTTTAATTTCATGGCTGCAGTGACCATCTGCAGTGATTAGGACATAATAGATCCTCAATAAATGATGTAAGTATGAATCTAGATATGAATTTATGAATCAGTTATACTGTTTGCTCAGCTTAGACCCAGTAAACTATATAACTGAATTAAAACTGAATGTTCTAATCATAATCATAGTAACTGGCTGATACCAATTAGCTAAATTTTTTATCATCTTAAGAATCAATAAACTGTTGCCTTAAAAAATATGTCTGCAATCACTCTTATCTGCCAAATTTTTGCTATTCCATATATCATGAAAAAAATTTCTCAGAACTTATCCCCACTGGACTGACAAATTAATAACTGGAAAACTGGGTTAAAGTTCATATTTAGAAATTATTTCATGTATTTTTTGTTAAAAACAGATTTATTGAGATATGCTTGATTATAATAAAATGAGTTTAAAATGCACAATTTGATAAATATTCACATGCACACTTGATGAAATGATCCCACAAGAAATAAGGATTGTGGAAGCTTTTTTGACAATTTATAAAAATGTTAATGGATATTTGTCATAATTCTGTATCCCACTGGACAGCACTGTTAAATATTCTACATTTAGGCAGTATACATGTACTCCTATTTTTATTTACCTGCATTAAAGTCATTTCCTATCTGTGACAATGTGTGTGTGTGTATAAAACATAAAAAAAGAAAGCAATGCTAAACAGCACATACCTGTATACCATATTTCAGAAGTTTGTTGTTAAATTTTAACACATATACGTATATATACATGTAGGTATATAATATCAACTGCTGGTCAATTTTTATCCATTTTGGAATGTTTCAATGCTTGGGACTGAGAAACTATCTTTACTGAGGACCAATCAAAACAAAACTTAGCACTTTTTTAATTCAAAAGTAAAAGATTTCAGAAAAATTCCTTCAAACTTTATAGTTATATGCCATCATATTCTGGACCTTTCTTTTCATTAAATTATTAGGTGCAAAAAATACTTCACCTCACAATAAAAATGAAGAAAAAAATCACAGAATTTGACTAATTTCTGTGCAACTGAAACAACTTTATTTGTGCATTTTTTATTTATATATAAAAAATAATAAGAAAATAATTAATGAATGCATTTTAAAAGATACATCAGGAAATTTAACATATATCTTTTATCTCTAACTTCAATAGCAAACTTTAATGTATTATCTATCCCCTGAAGTGAAGATAAATTTAATATGATTAAATTATAATAGGCTAAACTTTAAAAATATACATTTAAGCAGAGCCTGACCCTCTCTAGAAAATTCCCAAGCGCATTCAATGTAGATACAACATGATAAACATTCTACTTATGTATCTGTGTCCTGGCTTTAACTGCTTTTCACCTATTTTGTTGTTGTTGTTTTTGGCCCCACTATTGTTATTGCCAACACACAACAATATACAGGAGCTTTAGTTTTGATGATTCTTATGTCTGTTTCTTATTCTTAGCATATTATCTTAGAATTTTCTGTGTAATTTTATTATAATTTCCTGAAGCCAATTGTGATAGGAGACATAGCATTTTGGATTAAGGTAGGGAAAAGATTAACAGGAACAGAGAGAAAGCTTTCATGTGGATAATCTGAGAGTGGGAGTATGGGAAGAGGAACCAAAGATAGGGCAACTAAATGTGATTGTGACAGTCATGTTTAAAATTATCTTCATTATGACAGCATATTTAAGCCAGAGCAAAGATTTGTATTTGTTCAACACATTTATCATAAATAACTTTGAGGAAGTTTGTTTATCCTAGCTAGTATATAAAAGTTTTGTTTCATTTAAATATATTAGGAAATTAAAAAAAATAAATTTAAGAAATAAATTATATAGTGCTTTTAGAGAGGTGTATTTGAGCTTAAATTGTGTATGAATTAAATGAATAAGGGTTTTGTTTTTAATATGAGAAGGACTCTAGAGAGTTTCTCCAGGTGTATGATGTCAAGCGACTCTAAACTAATGAGATGAAAATATTTTTCAAATTAATACATCAATACCTTTACATCTAAATTGATTTTATTCTTGCTCTATGAGTAACCCCTGCATTCATAACAGGTTACCTAAACTAAGATGAAATTGGAAAACATGTTGTAGTTAGCTATGAATATGAAAAAAGAAGGCTACCTTGGTGGCTCAGATGGTAAAAAATCTGCCTGTAGCGTGGGAAACCTAGGTTCCCTGGATTGGGAAGATCCCCTGGATGAGGGCATGGCAAACCATTCCAGTATTCTTTGTCTGGAGAATCCCAATGGACAGAGGAGCCTGGCCGGCTAGAGTCAATGGGGTTGCAGAGAGTCGGATATGACTGAGTGACTAAGCACATGCACACATGAAGTAAGGAATTTACAGAATTTAAATGAATATGGGTCACAAATAGAGAGAAGTGAAGCAGTTGTTTGATATTATGCTAAAAACTGCACCAGCAATGATAATAGTTGTATATGGATCTCTTTTTCTTATTCTAGTGATGGCCTTAAACATACTGAAGAAACCTATATTTGTAAATTCATCAATTACTTATCAGCTCTTTTATCATATAAACCTTTAAAAAATTAAAATGAATCCCTTCCTCTCACACATACACCCAAGTGGAATTCAAATTCTTGCTGGCATTTCCTGCTGGGGTCTCAGAGAGGTCACAGCCTGGTCTTTTTGATCCTGATAACTATTCTGGCTGCCCCCAAAACACTCGGCACATTTTGTTTGCAAAAGAGCCTCTTCATGAGGGTAAAAGAGTTGAGAGTGAAAAAAGCTGATTTAAAAGTCAACGTCCAGAAAATTTAAATCATGGCATCTGGTCCCATAGTGGCAAATAGATGGAGAAAAAGTGTAAACAGTGACAAATTTAATTTTCTTGGGCTCCAGAATCACTGCAGACAGTGACCACAGAAACAAAATTAAAAGATGTATACTCCTTGGAAGAAACGCTATAACAAACCAAGCATGCCTTGTAGTGTATTAAAAACTAGACATTATTTTGCCAACAAAAGTCCAAATAGTCAAAGCTATGGTTTTTCCAGTAGTCATGTATGGATGTGAGAGCTGTACCATAAAGAAGGCTGAGAACAGAAGAATTGATGTTTTTGACCTGTGGTGCTGGAGAAGACTCTTGGGAATCCCTTGGACAGCAAGATCAAATCAGTCAATCCTAAAGGAAATCAACCCTGAGTATTCATTGGAAGGACTGATGCTGAAGCTCCAACACTTTGACCACCTGATGAGAAGAGCCGACTCACTGGAAAAGACCCTGATGCTAGGAAAGACTGAAGGCAGGAGTAAAAAGGGATGACAGAGGATGAGATGGTTGGATGGCATCACTGACTTGATGGGCATGAGTTTGAGCAGGCTCTGGGAGATGGTGAGGGACAGGGAAGCCTGGTGTGCTGCAGTCCATGGGGTCACAAAGAGTCAGACACAACAGAGCAAGTGAACCGAACTGATGTTGTTAATACTGGGTGTTATACAATTGTTGATATATACATTGCTTTATTCCTAAGCATCATTTCTAGACAGTACCCATAATAAGGAATTTGCTGAAATGTAAAGAAAACAGTGGACAGCAACCTAGTTCCTAAACACACCTTCCAGTCTTTGAGAAGGTCTGCTCTAGTTTTTCCATGGCTAGTCCACTCCTCAACCTTTAAATTGGACCTTAAAGAAGATCTTTCAGAACTTCTTCCTCCTATTTTCTATATGCTTTATTGTATTATAAAATACATACTGTATGTTATTCTGTGTTACGTTCCTGGATCCCCTGTGAACTGTAGAAGTGTCAATGTTATTTATCTACTATTATTCAGTTTGTTGTGTGAAATTGTGGCTTTGTTATGTCTTAAGAGTATATGAAATATTCCAATGAGCCTGTTCCTTCACATTCCCATCTTTCCTGGAGGTCAACAATCAGATATTTATTATAGCATTGCTGTGGAAGGTTTCCTCCTCTAGAAGCATCTGCACAAAAAGCCTTGTTTACCTTACCTACATTGTAGAAACTGCCTGTGCATTACTTTGCAACTCTATGACTCTCTTTAATAAACGTGTTCTTTGTCCTCTGTGATCTCTAATGAAATTTGTTTCCTAAATATGAACAAAGTTGTTTTAAGTGACTCTTGTAGAATGAATTAATTTCTCACTGAGATCTGGACTAAAACCTACTCCTCCAATTTTATACACTATTAAAAATCTATATAATTATTTTTCTGCTCAAAAAAGATAATGAAGGATTCTTATCTAAATAAAATGGGATTGTCTTATACTGCATGCATGTCTTACATGGTAATTATATGTATTGTTTGTGGCAATTACAACATGAGCATACAGAAAGAGTTCTAATAAATACAAAAACTTAGTAGCAAAACTATGTTTATAAAAGAAATGCATACATATTTACTGTTAGTAAAAGAGTATGTAAAGTGATTTTTTTTTAAATTTACTATATCACCATAATTTCAGGAAACCATAAATAAATAAATTCAATGTTAACATAAACACTAAAATAGAATGCAAATTATACCATAATACTAGTAGTAGATCACATTAGTTGTGTACTTATGTGCTATGTCAATTATAAATCTTTTACAGAAGCTTGCTCATTTAATTCTCAATAGGTAATGTTACTACCTTAATTTTACAAATGAAGAAACAGAGCCGTTGAGAAGGAAATTGCTTGCCTGACACCATACATCTAGTAAGCAATGGGGGTTAATATTGGTGTACAGAGGATTTAACTTGAGTGCCCACATTTTTAATCACCATATAACAGATTCATTCACCATAAGGAGTTTACTTCCAGGGTGTTTGGAATTTGGTGACAAAATAAAATTATGGTTCTTTCGCCTAAAGTGTTAATGATCTGTGTTTCATTTAGGAAGATAAGCTTGTGCCACAACAAAAATGCAGGTCACTATCATTCCTTTCTCTCTGCTTATTTCTTGCTTTTCGGTGTTTCAAGGTTAGATATTTCACATAATAAATACTCTCGATTTATCACGCGTGTTCTAATAATCCTGGAGCTAGTCAGTGAAATAAAACTAATTTGAGAATACTCCTCCTAATTAGCTGTTTTGCCCTGATGCATATACAGCAAGTGATGTTGCCATTGATTCTAAAATATAAATATTGAAAAATGTGATTATCTCCCAAGCTGTTATATATATTTAATATATATGTAAATGAATTCTAAGTAAACCATGGTGTGTTGAGCTTGTTTATCTCCCTATGTTCAAAGGGCTGCTCTGGTTATGAGCATTCCTGGGATGTTTGACTTGCCTCACTCCTTGCCCCCCTCACTAAATTTGCTCACTAGAAATCGCTCCTATATATTTTCAAGAGTTCTTAAAAATATTCACAGGCACCAGAGGTGTAAGAAGATTGCTTCAGCTAGACATATTGTATCTATTTAACTGTTAGGAAATAAAGGAAAGTAAGCAAAACAGCTTCATTTTAGCTGCAGAATCTTTCCGTGTTAACAGCCATCCAGTAGCACATTGTTATTTGAACAGGAAGAGAGATGGGATCATCTATATATCTGTTTTTAAATTAAATTAGCAATATCACATATTTTAAAGCACATTTTCCCATTGACTCAATTAGAAATATCTGATTCAATAAGACAAGGATAGATCCACAGACTGTACGTGCTTCCAAGATACATTTTATCTGCCGCTCTGAATCCAAATGACTGAATCCGTTATCCTCTTTTGTAGATAGAAGGTCAGCTGACTTAAACCCAAATTTATCTCCTAAACTAAGGAAGCCAATCAAATATTTCTTTGTTAAATATCTGCAGTTAAATGATTATGTTCTTATACTGTGAAATGGGATATTTCCTTTATTTTCTCTATTTATTGATGCCAAGAAATCTCTTAGGTTAGGCATTTTCATTTATTCATTTGCCTTTAGTCCATTATACTGAGAATTAACCATTTCTTAAAAATATTAACTCTCTAGAACACTAGACTTGAAAAATAAGGCTATACTATATAAATATGTGCTTCTACGAGTTAGAGAATGGAATTAGTTAAATTTGCCAAAAATATCTTTTTTTAATGTATGTACTTGAGTGGTCAAAAAAAATGCATTCTCTATAAAATGACTGGTTACAGTTTTAGTTCTACTTCTCAGAGCTTTCCAGTTGTGCTAGGGTAATTTTTGGCTAATATACCTAGTGTGGGAAAGGCAATCTTTGACTTCCTACATTGACTTCGAGCTACATTTTGCATACTTTTTAATTAAAAAAAGGGATAAATCATGAACCTTTTTTCTCTTCATAGCAAAGGGTCAAGCACATAGCAAGTATCTGCCTTAAAAAGACTGACTGACTAGCTATATCAATGCATAAGGGTATTTTCCAAGTCACTAGAAGCAGGCTATTTGCTGTTAAAAGGAAACCATGCTCTGAAAAAGAGTAAGGTTTCTGGCATAAAACTATTGGGCATAGAATGACTATTTATAAAGAAAAATAATGGCTCGGATACATGAATATTTCCTAGAAGAGATTATGTAATTTGTAACTGTGTCACATCTACCTGTTTAGGTGCTTATTTATTTATTTGTGCTAACTAGATTTGCTACTGAGTGATGCTCCTGAGTCAAAAGTTACTGGTTTCCCAAAATGATAAAAAGCATTATCACATAAGTGAATGCTTTATCAGAATTTTATATTCACAATTAGCATCAATCTATTTTGAAAAGTCTAAGATAAGTGTAAAAGTGCTGTAATAGTTTTTAAGAAAACACAATCAAAAGTTTAAGTTAATGTGCTATTGCTGGTTGTTGAGTAATGAAAGTAATTTTTTTTTCATATTCTTAAGAAGTCACCCGGTCATAATTAACCTCTGACACTGCCTTCTTGCCCCTTCAGTACAGTATCAAAGATACTTTGCCATGTGGCCCAATCTACATGTCCATTATGTTCTTCCAGTGCCCACACATCTTCTCAATCTCACTTTTCAATATCTATTAACAAATACTATATCCTGGTATGTGAATGCGCTCACCATCCCCTGAGTATACCTGTTGTTCTTATGCCTTTGTTTAGCATATTCTTCTTTTGAAAAGCTATAACCATCCACCTCTATTTGTTAAAATACAGTTCACACTTCACAACCCACCTCAAACACCATTGGTAGCCTGAATAAATCTGTTTTATGAACCAATTTTTCCCTTTATTTGGTAACAATAAATGAACTCATGTAACTAAGCATATTTTATTCACAATATGTGATTTAAATTTTTTCTATATTAAACAACTCCTCATATCTCAAGGGGATAATATCTTCATACTTAATCCTCAGCATTTAATACAGTACTTTTATAAGGCAGATTTGAAATAAGTGTTGTGAATGAGTTTGAGAATTAGATAAAGTTAAATAATGGTTGGTTTTCTAAAAGAAAGAAAATATAAATAGTTCATAAAATATAAAAATGTCAATTATTATTCTATGGATACTTAAACTATCCAAATCAGGAGCTATTTTAAACTACTCGAAAATACTAGGACAGCAATTATGAAAAATGTGTTCCCATTTCTTATCTTCCAATTAGTAGCAACTTTCTCCAGATCATTTACCTCAATATTAAATAAGAGATCACATTGATATCTCTGTTGTTCCTTTTATCACTACTATGTGTGTGTCTAATTTGGGCCCTCTTTAAGACAAGTGAGAGGTTCATTCAGATTTCCAAGGTATTCCACAATGATTAATATTTCATTTATGGCTGCTGCTGCTGCTAAGTCGCTTCAGTTGTGTCCAACTCTGTGCGACCCCATAGACAGCAGCCCACCAGGCTCCCCCGTCCCTGGGATTCTCCAGGCAAGAACACTGGAGTGGGTTGCCATTTCCTTCTCCAATGCATGAAAGTGAAGAGTGAAAGTGAAGTCGCTCAGTCGTGTCTGACTCTTAGCGACCCCATGGACTGCAGCCTACTAGGCTCCTGCGTCCATGGGATTTTCCAGGCAAGATTATTACCCCAAAGCTTAGATATTTTAATTTTTATTTTACCTATGATTTTATGGGTCACAGATTTGAAAACTGCTGCAATTAGGCAATTATCATTTGCACCTAAATTATATTTCAATAACATTAAGTTTTAAATTCCTCTCGCTGTCTTAATGGAAATACTATCCCTATCAAGGAAAGTATTGGGATGGCCAGAAATTTTTTCAAAATTTTCCATGATATCATACAGAAAAATCTGAACAAACTCTTTGGCCAACTTATTAGATCTATTGTATTATACTTAAATATATAAAATTAATAAAATATTAGGATGGATGAATGGTGCAGTAGGAAAAACATGAGAATGTATAGAATAAATGAGATAATCATGTTCTCCTGAACTCATATTTAAAGTAATTAGGACATAAAATGTTTTTGTAAAAATATCTAATTTTTTTAAAATCATCATGGTGCTTTATTTTCATTAGTAGAAAATCAATTGGCAATGGAAGAACTAAAGTCACTTACAATGTATTATATTTCAATTATCTGAACCTCCACAGCAATTTTACTGTTTTACTATTTACAACAGTAAACACAGTTGTAAATTGAGGCCCTGTAGATAAAATAATTCTTTGAATTTTAGCTTTTATATAACATTTACTGTTGAATGGTTACAGGGAAGAAATTCTCGCTTTAGTCATATCTGACTCTGTGTGACCCCATGGACTGTAGCCCATCAGTCTCCTCTGTCCATGGGATTCTCCAGGCAACAATACTGGAGTGGGTTGGCATACGCTCTTGCAAAGGATCTTCCCTACCCAGGATCAAATCCACTTCTCTAATGTCTCCTGCATTGGCAAACAGGTCCTTTACCTGTGCCACCTCAGAAGCCTCCTCTTAGGTTAGGCTTCTGCAAAGAGAAACTTTTGAGAAAACTTTTAGTGTAAGAAGAATAACTTAGTAGAAATTTAAAGATGTGGAATACTGAACTATTTTCCTGCAGCAAGAGATTTAAAGCCAGCAAAAAAAAAAAAAAGGTACTAACTTCTCTGTGAGGGCTTCCCTCATAGCTGTCGGTAAATCATTTGCCTGCAATTCAGGAGACCTGGGTTTGATTCCTGGGTAGAGAAGATCCCCTGGAGAAGGAAATGGCAACCCACTTCAGTATTCTTGCCTGGAGAATCCCATGGACAGAGGACCTGGCGGGCTACAGTCCATGGGGTCGCAAATGTCAGACATGACTAAGCAACTAAACCACCACCAACTTCTCTGTGAACATTCATTCCTCTCAACTTCCATGCTTATTGAATATAATTGCCTACCTATGAAAACTGGAGTACAGCATAAGAGAGCTGCTGCTTTAGCAATTTTTCTGGAAGTGTATAAAATATAAAGGTAAGAGGTAAAATTCTAAGTGTTGAGCTGCCAGGAAAAAGTTCAAGTTGTTTAGGAAAAATGAGACCAAAAGTTACAAATTTTGAAGCTGTGATTACTTAAAAATGGAGAAAACAGGAAAGGAAAATCAGTAAGTATTAGACATTCTTGTTTTCTTGATTCATATTATTTCAAAATTGATCTACACATATATTAAGCACATTTTAATCTTAAGTAATTGATACGTTTTAGATATAAATATATATACATATAATGATGCCTTGTATTTGAGTGTATATTTGCCTATTGTTTTATATATATATATATACACACATATATATACACACATACACTCAAACTCATGTCCATTGAGTCAGTGATGCCATCCAACCATCTCATCCTCATCCTCTGTCACCCCCTTCTCCTCCTGCCTTCAATCTCTCCCAGTATCAGGGTCTTTTCCAACAAATCAAGTCTTTGCATCAGGTGGCCAAAGTATTGGAGCTTCAGCTTCAACATCAGTTCTTCCAATGAATATTCAAGGTTGATTTCCTTTAGGATTAACTGGTTTGATCTTCTTGCTGTCCAAAGGATTCTCAAGAGTCTTCGCCAGCACCACAGTTCAAAAGCATCAATTCTTCAGTACTCAGCCTTCTTTATGGTCCAGCTCTCACATCCATCCACGACTATTGGAAAAACCATAGCTTTGATTATATGGACCTTTGTTGGCAATGTGATGTCCCTGCTTTTGAATATGCTGTCTATGTTTGTCATAGCTTTTCTTCCAAAGAGGTTAGACTTAGTCTGCTGAGTCTGCTTCGACTGCCATAACGCCATAGACTAGGTGGTTTAAAAAACAACTTCTCACAGCTCTAAAAGCTAGAATATGAATCAAGATTAAGCTGCCAGCCAATTTTGTGTCTGGTAACAAAAGTCATCCTAGCTTATAGAGTGTCTCTTTGCTATGTCCTCATATGGTAGAGAGAGAGCTCTCTCTGTATTCCCACAAAGGCACTAATACCGTCATAAAAGATTCCCTTATAAACCTCATCTAACCCAAATTTGCTCCCCAAAGCCCCATCTCCAAATACCATAACACTGCTCAGGGCTTCAGTGTATAATTTTCTGCTTGGGGGTGTGTGGATACAATTCAGTTCATAGCATATGTCTAACTTCATCCTCAGAACTGACTCAGTCCTAAGAAACTCTAAAAATGCACTCCATAATCATACCTCCTTTATATTTTTATTTTTTCTTATTCATTTTTTTTCACTATAGCATCTCTGAGAACTCAAAATGTCATTACTATCTCTGTGAAATATGTCTCTTTTAAATTTGTGACTTTTTACTCCTGCTTTCATCGTATGTATTTAAGCCTTTATCTTATTTCTAAGAGTTACTGAAACAAACTCTATTCTATTATCTTGACCTCTACTATTGCCACATTTTAATCTGTTCACATTATCAGATTGATCATTTACAATAGAAATTAGATCACCTCAATTCCCAGATGAAAAATAGTTATTGCCTCTTCCAAGTTTTTCAAATTAAGGTAGAAGCTTCTTGCTGCTGCTACTGCTGCTAAGTTGCTTCAGTCGTGTCTGACTCTGTGCGACCCCTAGACAGCAGCCCACCAGGCTCCCCCGTCCCTGGGATTCTCCAGGCAAGAACACTGGAGTGGGTTGCCAGCTTCTTAGACATCTGCAAAAATTTTAGTTGGCTTCATGCCTCAGCTGCATAAACTATATCCACTTCCAATATTAATGCTGTCTATATGAAAAATACTTGAGATTCATACTGTGTCCTTTTTAGATGCTTCAACAATGATTTGATACAACCCGGGTTAAACCAATCTTAGTTTCTAATCCATGGCATCCTGATATCATTTGTGTTTATAAGACTCCTTTATTTTGTTTCATTTTAAAATTTATTTTCTTTCAAATTTGTTCCCTTCATCCCTCATGCTTAATTTCTTCCTGTCTCAACACGTTAGGTACCTAGTTTTAGTGTATTTAATTTATGTGTGTCTAATCACTGCTTATGATTTTATTTAAGCATGCATGTATTTTTGGAAAATACAAAACTGTATTCTGTCATATATGCCTATTAATTCCCTCAATATTTTACTTCTAAATTTTTTCAGTTTATTACTTATTTACATTATAAAGTTATCATGTTAAATGTACTCAATTTCAAATTATATTACATTACATAAAACACTGGAGTGATAATAATAAGCTTGATAGACCTATGTGATAAATTACTTGCATTACAAATCAAAGGTCCTGTAGAATGGCATAGTTGGTCCAGAGGTTATATGCATAGCACATTCCAGTACTTCCAAATTGCTTTCCAGGATGGCTCTATCAATTTATATAGCTTTTATTGTGTACAAAAGTTGTTTTCTCTTCAAATTCTAGCAAGTGTTAATTCTACAATATGATGTATATAAAGTGGTATAATTTTTGTTTCTCTGATTTCTAGCCAGGTTGAGGGTCTCTTCATATATTTAAAGGCCATTTGTTTCCTATTTTGTATATTATCTCCTCAAACCATATGCTTGATTTATTTTTCTATTAAATACACTGTCTTTCCTATTTTGAAATTTATTAAAGAGAAGTTTAAAATTCATTATTAGATAGACATTTCCAAACCTGCATCAGATAAAAATTGTATTTACATTTATGGCATAAAAATGCTAATATTATTTACTAAGCATAAAATGCAACTTTGCAGTCAACAATTTCAATATTTTCCTGATTATGAAGTCACAATTTTACTTGTTTGACTTTTTTTTAATCTTTGTAAATGTATAGCACACTCTAGTCATGTCTGATGATTACGTAGGGCTTGGTGTTGGCACAACTTCCTTTGTAGTTCTCTTCGGTTCAAACTCATAGCTTTGGGCTTATATTTAACTCTATTTAGGGTATATCACTTCAGTTCAGTTGCTCAGTCATGTCTGAATCTTTGCGACCCCATGAACCGCAGAATGTCAGGCCTCCCTGTCCATCACCAACTCCTGGATTCCACCCAAACCCCTGTTCATCATGTCGGTGATGCCATCCAACCAACTCATCGTCTGTCGTCCCCTTCTCCTCCTGCCCTCAATCTTTCCCAGCATGAGGGTCTTTTCAAATGAGTCAGCTCTTCGCATCAGATGGCCAAAGTATTGGAGTTTCAGCTTCAACATCAGTCCTTCCAATGAACACCCAGGACTGATCTCCTTTAGGATGGACTGGTTGGATCTCCGTGCAGTCCAAGGGACTCTCAAGAGTCTTCTCCAACACCACAGTTCAAAAGCACCAATTCTTTGGCACTCAGCTCCCTCACTCAGTCCAACTCTCACATCCATACATGACCACAGGAAAAACCATAGCCTTGACTAGACGGACCTTTGTTGGCAAAGCAATGTCTCTGCTTTTTAATATGCTGTCTAGGTTGGTCATAACTTTCCTTCCAAGGAGTAAGTGTCTTTTAATTTCATGGCTGCAATCACCATCTGCAGTGATTTTGGAGCCCAGAAAAATAAAGTCAGCCACTGTTTCCACTGTTTCCCCATCTCTTTGCCATGAAGTAATGGGACTGGATGCCATGATCTTAGTCTTCTGAATGTTGAGCTTTAAGCCAACTTTTCACTCTCCTCTTTCACTTTCATTAAGAGGCTCTTAAATTCTTCACTTTCTGCCATAAGGGTGGTGTCATCTGCCTATCTGAGGTTATTGATATTTCTCCCGGCAATCTTGATTCCAGCTTGTGCTTCCTCCAGCCCAGTGTTTCTCATGATGTACTCTGCATAGAAGTTAAATAATCAGGGTGACAATATACAGCTTTGACATACTATTTGGAACCAGTCTGTTGTTCCATGTCCATTTCTAACTATTGCTTCCTGACCTGCATATAGGTTTCTCAAGAGGCAGGTCAGGTGGTCTGGTATTCCCATCTCTTTCAGAATTTTCCACAGTTTATTGTGATCCCCACAGTTAAAGGCTTTGGCATAGTCAATAAAGCAGAAGTAGATATTTTTCTGGAACCCTCTTGCTTTTTCCATGATCCAGTGGATGTTGGCAATTTGATCTCTGGTTCCTCTGCCTTTTCTAAAACCAGCTTGAACATCTGAAAGTTCACAGCTCATGTATTGCTGAAGCCTGGCTTGGAGAATTTTGAGCATTACTTTACTAGAGTGTGAGATGAGTGCAATTGTGCAGTAGTTTGAGCATTCTTTGGCATTGCCTTTCTTTGGGATTGGAATGAAAACTAACCTTTTCCAGGCCTGTGGCCACTGCTGAGATTTCCAAATTTGCTGGCATATTGAGTGCAGTACTTTCATAGCATCATCTTTCAGGGTGAGGCACAACACTGACCCACTAGTCCTCAAGCCATTCTTTGGATTGCTGAAAAGATAACAGTTAAATAATTGTCTCTTTGGGGGTTCCAGATTGTGATTTTACTCATACCATATCTTTTTGTAAGGAGTTTTCTAATATTCAAAAACTGGATTCCAGGTGTCTGACTTCATGTTTTATATACTTCCTTGGGAATCTCTGGTGTATTTTATTTGATGAGCTGGTACTCAGTATGTCTCAATGGATGTTCTTTTTATCCCCTACGTTAAAAAAAAAAAAAAAAAAAACTTTCCAAAGCTAAGTGAATTATTTTTTCATTTCTTTTGCCCCAGATTCTTGCCCTTTTTGTATTTGAATAATTTCCACTAAATAGAGTTCAGATGCTTATATCAATGTTCAGTTCTGAGTTAGTATCAGTTAATTTTATTCTCCACATTTTAAGTCATTTCCCCCTGCTTCCTTACAAGCCCAGTGATGTTTTAAATTAGATTCCAGATGTTGTACATTTCACAATAGGAAAACATTCCAGCTTATGGTTGGAAAATTTCTAACTGAATGAAGTTGTACATGTGATCTGATAATTCTGAAAATATTATGTTATAATTCAGGATATCATCATCTTTGTTCTGCATTTACAAACAATTGAATATGTTCAATCAGCAGGTCTTGTTTGCTTTCCCTAGAAGTAGAACA
Organism: Bos taurus; assembly: GCF_002263795.3. Lineage (NCBI taxonomy): Eukaryota > Metazoa > Chordata > Mammalia > Artiodactyla > Bovidae > Bos > Bos taurus. The sequence goes on from NC_037336.1 coordinate 47,184,459, forward strand.
ATTTAGATGCTTCCTCTAGTGTGAGCATGAATATGCTGCATTACAAAACTAGTCAGTTTCAGAGGAAGAAAGAAATAGTGACACAGGTTTCACCTGCTATAAAATAAAATGCTCTACTGGGACAAAATAAAGCTGAAAAAAAGTACAATGCAAAGCAATGGAAATGTAATGGGGCTAGATTGAGCAATATGCTATTCTATGCTATGCTAAGTCACTTCAGTCGTGTCCGACTCTGTGTGACCCCATAGACGGCAGCCTACCAGGCTCCCCTGTCCCTGGGATTCTCCAGGCAAGAACACTGGAGTGGGTTGCCATTTCCTTCTCCAATGCATGAAAGTGTAAAGTGAAAGTGAAGTCGCTCAGTCATGTCTGAATCTTAGCGACCCCATGGGCTGCAGCCTACCAGGCTCCTCCGTCCATGGGATTTTCCAGGCAAGAGTACTGGGGTGGGGTGCCATAACCTTCTCCGTGAGCAATATACATACATATATATTTCCCCCCTCAGCACTTAAATAAGAGTATATTAAATTCAAAGCAGCTATGTTGGAAAGATACATTTTAAACAATTTGAAATTTAATCATTAGTTTTATAAAACACCATTTATATTATTTAATAAAATATTTAAGTATTTGCACAGTGTTTTGTTAAATATAATATTTATGTTTATATATATATATCAAAGTATTCTCAAATTACCATCATTTTTCCTATAAATCATTTGAGAGAAATTGTCTATTTTTTTAGCATCCTGTTCATTCTTTTTTTCAGTTTTGTACTTGGGGAAACAAATGTTTTCACTGGGGGGAAGAAAAAAGTGATCTTTAAATCTTCATATGAATAGAGATAATATAATTAAAGTTAAAAAAGAAGGGGTCTTAATTTTATAATTCTATTAGTTCTAAAAAATCAATGCAAGTATTAATGCACTTTAAGTGGAACATTTTCATAAAACCTAAACTTTATTATGTCATTACACACACGATGTGATTTCATATCAGCATAATTATTTTATGAAGACAGTGTTAACATAACACAATGTGTACAGTTTGGCTCCTTAACTAAACAATCCTGTTATATAAAGTGATAGAATATCTGAGATCAGGAAATATTAGATTATTATATGAAAAATATAATAAAAATGTGATCATAGGGTTTAAAAATAATATAGACACAGCAGAGAACAGATAGAGCTCTGTAGAAAATAAATTTACTGATTGAGAGCATTAGCCCAAAAAATCCTTTCAGAACACAGAATGAGTCATAGAAGAAGAAAAGTGGCAGGTTAGATGCAAAAGAATGGGTAGGAGAATACAAGTGTAATGAAGATTCAAAAAATGAGTGCTGAGCAAAGAATAAGAAGCAACAACACAAAGTAATAATGAAAACTGAAACCAACATAACTCCTTGTCCCACCCAAACCAATACTGGAAGCAAATACATTTTCCTATCCTGTGAACAGGCATGGTTAGGAAAACATGTCTTTGTACTGAATAATCTGATTACAGGTCAACAGTAACTCCTTGCTCCAGGAAATGGTTGGACCTAGAAAATACAACTGTAAACCAATAAAATAGCTTGTTTCTCAAGTGTTATAGCTTACGTTTCAAGTCTGCCTTCAAAGCCCTGAATTTAGCAACACCAAACTATTACGTTATAAACTCTGCCTAATCCCAACTAGCTCTCTACCTTTAAAGACCTATCTTGAAATGGCAGATAGTCCAGGATGTGTTTACTACTTTGATATGAAGAGCAATAGTAAAATGCATTTATGTATGTAAGATACTTTCTATCTTAATATTCAATTCCTGGAAATCATGCTTCATATTATTAACATCCACTCAGTAATTTTGTTTTTTTATTTACTTTCCATGCTATGCTGCAAGGTACTAGTAAGTACCACTATCAAGAACTTAAACTCTTAAAAGCAGTAACACTGCATTTCAATAAATGTGTATATTTAAAGGATGCTGTCAAACATCTGGAGACCCTTCCTCCCTCTCCTCAGTAAACTCTACTACTAAGTCACTTGCTTACTAATGGATGGTACAGATTTACAACCAGCAATGAGACTAAAAATTTTAGGGGACACAGCTATTAATTTATCTTCATAGAATGCTTAAACCTCATGAATGTATGGGATTTCTTATCTACATATGAAGTCACAAGTCTTTTCTCCTGACCCAAGACTCTATTCTTTGTTTGCCTCAAACTAAAACTCACACGCTTGTAAAGAAATGGTCCACTCCTCATTAACTCTCATGGTGTTTTTGTCATGCTATGATGGAAAACTTGGCACATGGGCGCTGTGTGAATCCCCTTGTAATTTGACACATGTCTTCTAACTCAGCTTGTTCAATCGCTGTGTGACAAGAGCAAGTCAGTCCACTGACTCTCGGGGCTTATTCTAGCAAGCCAAGGAAATCTCTCTATAATAGGACAGGGCAGCTGTCAGCTCTCAAGAAGCTTAACCTTCTAAGCTCATCTGTTTCTTTTAAATATCATAACCTATTGTGGAAGAGATACACACATCAGTACAGAATCATTTCTCTACAACTTTATTTTTTCTAATTTACTAAGTGGCATGCCAAGGGATGTAAAGTTAACTTTGATGATTCACCAATTACTGGTAGGATAATAAGTTCATCAAATATTGTGTAAACTATAACAATATGTAGGATCCATGCTATACCTCTACATAAAAGAAATAAATCATTTTTATTGCTCTGAAAAAACTTCTAACTTATTAATTAAAAAAAAAACGATAGGAAGGAAACAATATTAGGCAACAACATATCATTGTCAACAGGGCATAAACACATGATCTACAGGGAATCAAAGTAAATAAAACTGAAAGGACAATAGGAAATAGAGTTGGATGTCAATGAAATGAAGAGAGAATTTTAACTAGATGGAGGGAATTAAGGGCTTCCCAGGTGGTGCAGTGGTAAAGAATCCACCTGCCAATGCATTGGGTTTGACCCCTGGGCTGAAAAGAAGAAATGGCAGCCAACTCCAGTATTCTTGCCTGGAGAATCCCATGAACAGAGCAGCCTGGCAGCCCAAAAGGTCATATAGAATTGGACACAACTGAGCCACTGAGCAGCCACACATGCAAGGAATTAAATCCCTGTGTGATAGTTAGACACCCCACTCCAGTACTCTTGCCTGGAAAATCCCATGAATGGAGGAGCCTGGTAGGCTGCAGTCCATGGGGTCGCTAAGAGCCGGACACGACTGAGCGACTTCACTTTCACTTTTCACTTTCCTGCATTGGAGAAGGAAATGGCAACCCATTCCATTGTTCTTGCCTGGAGAATCCCAGGGACGGGGGAGCCTGGTGGGCTGTTGTCTCTGGGGTCGCACAGAGTTGGACACAACTGAAGCACCTTAGCAGCAGCAGCAGCAGCAGCAGCAGTGATAGTAAGAAAATGAAATTACTACTAACATCATTATAAACATGGATTAAATAAAGAATCACATCAGATCAGATCAGTTGCTCAGTCGTGTCTGACTTTTTGCGACCCCATGAATCACAGCACGCCAGGCCTCCCTGTCCATCACCAACTCCCGGAGTTCACTCAGACTCACGTCCATCGAGTCAGTGATGCCATCCAGCCATCTCATCCTCTGTCATCCCCTTCTCCTCATGCCCCCAATCCCTCCCAGCATCAGAGTCTTTTCCAATGAGTCAACTCTTCACATGAGGTGGCCAAAGTACTAGAGTTTCAGCTTCAGCATCATTCCTTCCAAAGAAATCCCAGGGCTGATCTCCTTCAGAATGGACTGGTTGGATCTCCTTGCAGTCCAAGGGACTCTCAAGAGTCTTCTCCAACACCACAGTTCAAAAGCATCAATTCTTCGGTGCTCAGCCTTCTTCACAGTCCAACTCTCACATCCATACATGACCAAAGGAAAAACCATAGCCTTGACTAGATGAAACAAATAAGCTGTCCAAATCAGGATTCACTTGTAAGTGAAATTGGATGCTAAGAAGTTATAACAATATATTATGTTTTTTATTGTATCCAAAACTGATTTCATTATGATGTTGAACTTATTTGAAAACTAACGGTATATTTTAAATTATTTTCAAAAGTAAACTCCCTTGAAAAATAACAATTAAAATATGAATTGATGTACTCTAATGAAACATAAATAACTATTAAGTTTAAAAAGACTGAATATCAAATTTCCTGGCAGCCTAAAGGTTAGGGCTCAGCACTTTTAGTGCCATGGGCCAGAGATCAACCCCTGATCAGGGAACTAAGATCTCACAAGCCATGTGGCATGGCAAAAAAGAAGACTGAGTATCAGCAGTGTCTTATGGGAAAATCAAACTCGTTAGAGCAAACTTGAAATATTATTTATTTTTATCACCTAAAGATTAAAAACTCCTTGGAAGGAAAGTTATGACCAACCTAGATAGCATGTTAAAAAGCAGAGACATTACTTTGCCAACAAAGGTCTGTCTAGCCAAGGATATGGTTTTTCCAGTGGTCACGTATGGATGTGAAAGTCGGACTGTGAAGAAAGCTGAGCGCTGAAGAATTGATGCTTTTGAACTGTGGTGTTGGAGAAGACTCTTGAGAGTCCCTTGGACTGCAAGGAGATCCATCCAGTCCATTCTCAAGATCAGTCCTGGGTGTTCTTTGGAAGGAATGATGCTAAAGCTGAAACTCCAGTACTTTGGCCACCTCATGCGAAGAATTGACTCATCGGAAAAGACTCTGATGCTAGCAGGGATTGGGGCCAGAAGGAGAAGGGGATGACAGAGGATGAGATGGCTGGATGGCATCACCGACTCGATGGACATGAGTTTCGTTGAACTCCGGGAGTTGGTGATGGACAGGGAGGCCTGGCGTGCTGCGATTCATGGGGTCGCAAAGAGTCGGACACTACTGAGCGACTGAACTGAACTGAACTGAAAGATTAAAAATTAACAAAAATAGAGTGACTACTACTGGTTAAAATTTTTTATACTTACTTGGTTTCTTAGGTTTGTGCCCTCAAGGCTTTATAACTGTTGTAACTTTGAAACCATGGACACTATTATTGAATTTTTTCCTAAAGGCTGAAATAGGCTCTTTTATAATACATTTTCATTTACACTTCTATAAATTTTAACATATGTGTAGATACACATAACCACACAGCACTTTGGGTACAGAACAGATCCATTTCTCCAAAACATTGCCTTGTGATTCCTTTTTCAAGTCATACCATCCTCCTACCACCAGTCCCTGGAAACTACTGCCCTCTCTTTGTCATTATAGATGCTATCTTCTTGAGAATATTATATAAATTAGTTCAAAGAGCATATGAACTTTGAGAGAGGCTTATCTCACTTGTTTAATGTTTCTGAGACATATTCATGTTTAAGAATAAGAATATTAAGGTTGCTTCTATTATTTTTAAAATTATGATGTATGCAAATACTCACGTACAGGATTTTGTTTAAAGATAAATTTTGTAGGTTAATACACAGGAATGTGATTACAGGCCATATAGGTAATTATGTGTCTATCTTTATCAGAAACTGCCATGTGCTTTTCAGAGAAGCTGTATCATTATCTTTAACCAAGGGCAAGACATGCAAATTCCAGTTGTTCTGCATCCTTGTTATCACTTGATATTATTAATAATTTTTATTTTAGCCACCCTAGAAGATACTACAATGGCTGTCATTATGGCATTAATTTGCATTTCCGTCCTCACTAATAATGTTGAACAACTTTTATTTCCTTTTTAAACTTTCATATATTTTATTTGATAAAGTGTTTTCTGCTCAAGTCTTATACTCATTTTTACTAATTACAGTTGTTTTATTTCTGTTGAGTATTGAGAGCTTTTTATATATTCCAGTTTAAATTCTTTTGTCAGATGTGTGATTTGCAAATATTCTCTCCCACTCTGCTGCTTCCTGTCACATTTAAGAATTCATTGTCTAATACCATTTCACAAAGATTTTTTTCATATTTTTTCCCTCCAGTGTTCTGTAAACTGTAAACCAGTAGTATGTAAGTATTAACGAATTGTGGATTTATAATCCACTTTGACTTATAGTATAATGTGTAAGATTTAGGTTGAGTTTAATTGTTAGCTTGTGTGAGTGCATGTTAAGTTGCTTCAGTTGTATTTGACTCTTTGAGACACTATGGACTGTAATGCACCACATTCCCTCTATTCATGGGATTCTCTAGGCAAGAATACTGGAATGAGTTGCCATGCTGTCCTCAAGGGGATCTTCCCAACCAGGGATAGAACTCATGTATCCTGTGACACCTGCATTACGGGTGGATTCTTTATCCCTGAGCCACCAGGGAAGCCCCATTATTAGCTTACAGATTTGCAATTCCCCACCATTAACTGTTTAAAGGATATTCTTTATTCATTGAATTGCCTTTACGTCTTATCAAAGTATATTGTCCATATAGCATGGGTCTATTTTTGATTCATTTTTTTTATTCTGTCAATCTATCTATCCTTTGCCAAGGGCATACTCATAATACTTTATACTGCATGACTGTATTTTTATAAAGACCTGGATTGTGTATAAATTTTGTATATATCTTTTAATTTTATACTAGGTATTAAGTTATAGAAAACATCATATAAATCTGGCATTTAACCTAAGCTCTTCTACTTAACAGAGAAACTATGACTTTGTATAAGTAATATAAAGGATATAATCTCTATTTCTTCACCTTTAAAATATCAATAACCTCAGATATGCAGATGACACTACCCTTATGGCAGAAAGTGAAGAATTAAAGAGCCTCTTAATGAAAGTGAAAGAAGAGAGTTGAACAGTTACCTTAAAACTCAATATTCAGAAAACTAAGATCATAGCATCTGGCCCCATCACATCATGGCAAATAGATGGGGAAACAATGAAAACAGTGGCAGACTATTTTGGGGGGCTCCAAAAATCACTGCAGATGGGGACTGCAGCCATGAAATTAGAAGACACTTGCACCTTGGAAACAAAGCTATGACCAACCTAGACAGCAAATAAGTAGAGACATTACTTTGCCAACAAAGTTCTGTCTAGTCAAAGCTATGGTTTTTCCAGTGGTCATGTATGGATGTGAGAGTTGGACTATAAAGAAAGCTGAGTGCTGAAGAATTGATGCTTTTGAACTCTGGTGTTGCAGAAGACTCCTGAGAGTCTCTTGGACTGCAAGGAGATCCAACCAGTCCATCCTAAAGGAAATCAGTCCTGAATATTCATTGGAAGGACTGATGCTGAAGCTGACACTCTAATCCTTTGGACACCTGATGCAAAGAACTGACTCATTGGAAAAGACCCTGATGCTAGGAAAGATTGAAGGTAGGAGGAGAAGGGGATGACAGACGATGAAATGGATGGCATCACCGAGTTGACAGACAGGAGTCTGAGCAAACGTTGGGAGTTGATGATGGACTGGGCAGCCTAGCGTGCTATATAGTCCATGAAGTCGCAAAGATTTGGACACAACTGAACAACTGAACTGAACTGAACTGAAAATTGCCATACATTATCCAACTTATATGAGTAATCTAAATATTATATGAGCTAGCTTAAAGTAAATAACATCTACTATTTTTGTTCTCAATAATTGTTATTTCTTTTTGCTCTTTATTCTACTCTAGCATTATGCAATGGCACCCCACTCCAGTACTCTTGCCTGGAAAATCCCATGGACGGAGGAGCCTGGTAGGCTGCAGTCCATGGGGTTGCTAAGAGTCAGACACGACTGAGCGACTTCACTTTCACTTTTCACTTTCCACTTTCATGCATTGGAGAAGGAAATGGCAACCCACTCAAATGTTTTTGCCTGAAGAATCTCAGGGACTGGGGAGCCTGGTGGGCTTCCGTCTATGGGGTCGTACAGAGTCGGACATGACTGAAGAGACTTAGCAGCAGCAGCAGCAGCAGCATTATGCATTTGCTTTAGTTTATTGAATATTATTGGGAACATCAATAAACTTAATATAAGTTTAATATAATTTTCTGCATAAATAAATAAAACGCAATATAAAGATATCATAGTCATAATAAAATTCACCTTCCTAAGATACGAGGCTTTTAGAGAAGAATTACTTTTTTCATTTGTGACCTTGAACTAGGGACAAAACCAAAAGAGAACATGCAGTGCAGCTAGGTACCCTTTAGATTTAATGCAGAGAGAACTAATCCGTCTGTTTATGGTTCCTTTTTTGTCCCCTGATAACACTTAGTTAAAAGACACATGCTTCAACCTTCAAGATAAATTATCCTTTCAGTTCTTAATGGTTGTAAGTGATAAAATCCAAGAGCAAATCAGTGTGTGCATTAAAACTCGTGACATCTATGCCTTTGACTTGCTGAATGATTATCAATATATTAAAGGTTAAATGCTTATGTATACATTTATACATAGGCGGAGTTTGTGAATGTACATGTCACTGCTCTCAACATTTGAGTGCTGTATTTGAACACATGGGTAGATGAGGCAGAAATAGTACAGATGAGAAATAAAAATGAATAATTGTTCAAGACAAAGAATTTGATGTCATATTTAACACATTTAAGGTCACGGTTGTCCTAACAAAAACAGAAAATTTGGAGAGGGGGAACTAATTTCACAAAACATATTTCTGCTCTGTAAACAGTATTTTAATGTGCATTTTGGAAAAGTGCTAGAGGCAGCCTCAATAAGCACACATTGGAACTTTTTTCTAAGAAAGAGTTCAAGCTGATGTTTCACTAACTTAATTTTTTGCCCCTTATTTCAACACATTAAATATATTCACTGCTTAAGAGTGCTGCATCTGTTCTCAGAAACTATGTTTTGGGACTTTTTTAGGTTATGTGGTAATAATCCATTGTCCATGAGAGCACATTCACGGAGATATCTATAAACATTTTTTTTTTGCAAATGTTCTCGTGCAAGATAGGTTGAGTCTTCTATTCCCACCAATGAGGTCAACAAACATATAAGAAACAGTGAGATGGTGAGATTTCAACAACACATTTCATCTTTGTTTTAAGGCGTATATAAATTTACTGCTATACATTCTTCTGAATAAATATTACTTATCTATACTTATTTATATCAGAGGATTGACCTAAAATCACTGCCAGAAAGATAAATTCCACCTTAAACTGTGAAAATTATAAAACTAAATTTGGTTTTTCAAAGGACTGGAAATGGGTGGGCAAATTAAAAGTGGACATGATTCTTGGGCTTAAGCTTTGAAAGTCATCGTGGCTGGGCAAGAAAATGGTATAAGAAAAGAAAAGACATCTGTCTCCATATTAACTGGTAAAAGGAGTAAGAGCCAAAGTGGAAAGTTTCAAGTTTGACAGGAAAAGATGGCAAAAAAAAAAATAATAATAATAATTAAAATACCAGAGTTGACACAATGCCTCTTTCAAATACCAAAAATAAACTCTAAAAGGACATTACAATTATTATTTAACGTTCCTATTAGTTAGCATTCTCTAAAGAAACAGAACCAATGAGGTATCAATAGATGACTGATAGAGAAATGAATAGATTTATTATGAGAATTAGCTTACACATCCCTAGGACATAAATTAACTTTGTAATAAATGATGTACTGGTAACTATTGTACAGTCAGGTGGGGAAAGGTGTAAAATATTAACTAGTTTAGAAAAGAGAGATAGAATAGAAAGAATACTAGAAGGAAGATTATAATGAATTGTTTCATGCTGCATTGTGACGTTAAAACCTACATATACACATACACAAAGTTTTACATTCACTATTTGTGTATATACATATACGTATACTTGTACACACGTAAATATGGACACCCTGCTACCATACAAAACAGATAAAGCAGGGAAATGCACATAAAATGGTAGCATGTCAATAAGACAAAGAACTCACCTTGAAGGACCTCCTGAGGCTTAAAGCTTAGAAAATTGGAGCATCAGAAGAAATAATAATTGTAATTGTAACAATTTTCTGAAAAAATAATCAAGAATCTATAAATGCATACTGACAAAAATTAATGAGAGAAAAGGAAAAGATCTTGCTTACCATATAGTACCATATAGTACCAGATCTTGCTTACCAAAATGATTTCTGAGCAGATAGTCAAAAGGACCCACAGGACTTCAGAGAGCATATTCACAAAAGTCTGTATAAAGTCAAAGGACATAGAAAGAATGTGCAGACAAGAATCAATAGACTGAAAGACTTCCAGACACAGTTCCCCAGAATTGTGCACACATGATGTATTTCATCTCTGGAATATAAACTTCATGGCCTGTCTGAGGCATCTTGGTTTTAGAAGAGCTTCCCAAATGTTCCCAGTGGGATCTTTTACACCCTAGTATAGTTACACAATCATAAAAGCTGTGTAGCATGTTACACCATGTGTAAGTGATCAATATGCACAGCAGCCTGGTGACGCCAGGAAAGTTTCAAACTTTAAATAGCACACATAAATCATTAATTAGGACTCTCAATCTTCTCTTCGCCAAGAGTCAATATGAAACTTCCAGGCATACCTGGAGACAAGCACTGAGTTGTTCTAGACCAGCAGAAAATAATTTACACAGAGACTGATATAAAGAAGGAATAATAGAGTTAAAAATAACACCACTTAGAAACTATCATAATAATTGAATAAGACAAAATCATGAGTGGGACCTAACCTCATGGGTAAAAGTTTAATGAGGAGCAGGATATTTATATAGTCTCAAAGTAGTTCCCCCTGAAGTACTTTTTTATAACAAGGGGAAACTAGAAATTTTACAGTGGATGAACCTACTGATATCACCTTAGGCAAGTCATCAAAGTTAACATCATCAGTAATGGGACAAGCTGACAGCATGTGCCCCCTTATCAGTCATTGAGAAGGACATAGCATCACTTCTCTGACACTGCTGTCTAAGATGCATCATTTGAATGGAATCATTAGCAAGTGTGAATCAAAACCAAACTGAGGGATAGTCTACAAAGTAACTGGTCTGTAATTAAAAAAAAAAAAAAAGTCAAGCCCATGAAAGCTAAAACAAACAAACAATGAGTTCTTATAAAATAAAGAAGACTAAAGAAATACAGCAAACAAATGTAGACCTGAACTGGAACCAGCACTGGGGGGGAAAATAGCTAACAATTACATTAATAGAGAAATTAATGAAATTTGAACATGTATAGCTGAGTTGATAAAATCACTGTATCAATGTTCTAATTAATGATTTTGATCATTGTACCATGGTTGCAGATTCTTAGTAAATGCATTCTGAAACAGTTAAAGGTATAGAATGTTAGCAGCATGGCCTTATCTCCCTCTCTAGCTGAAACACCCTGACCCATGATCACCCACATAGCTGAATTAAACATAGTACTACATGTACCCTCTAGGATTGATTCTCTGGCTCAGAATTAAGCAATGTTGAAAATATCCAGAGAACTAAATAAATGATATTTAGTATAACTTTTCAGTTTAATCACACAGGATAAAATAACATGTTAAGTATTTACTATTTAAATTCTTATGATTTATAGCAATGATAGTTTAGGTAGTCCTAACCATTTCAGTATTCTTACCTTGAGAAACCCATGAATAGTATGAAAAGGTAAAATGATAAGATACTGAAAGAGGAACTTCCCAGGTTGGTAGGTGCCCAATATGCTACTGGAGGTCAGTGGAGAAATAACACCAGAAACAATGAAGGGATGGAGCCAAAGCAAAAACAATACCCAGTTGTGGATGTGACTGGTGATAGAAGCAAGGTCCGATGCTGTAAAAAGCAATATTGCATAGGAACCTGGAATATCAGGTCCATGAATCAAGACAAATTGGAAGTGATCAAACAGGAGATGGCAAGAGTGAACGTCGACATTCTAGGAATCAGTGAAGTAAAATGGACTGGAATGGGTGAATTTAATTCAGATGACTATTATATCTACTACTGTGGGCAGGAATCACTTAGAAGAAATGGAGTGGCCATCAGAGTCAACAAAAGACTCTGAAATGCAGTACTTGGATGCAATCTCAAAAACGACAGAATGATCTCTGTTCGTTTCCAAAAAACCATTCAATATCACAGTAATCCAAGTCTATGCCCCAACCAGTAATGCTGAAGAGGCTGAAGTTGAATGGTTCTATGAAGACCTACAAGACCTTTTAGAACTAACATCCAAAAAAAGATGCCCCTTTCATTATAGGGGACTGGAATGCAAAAGTAGGAAGTCAAGAAACACCTGGAGTAACACGCAAATTTGGCCTTGGAATATGGAATGAAGCAGGGCAAAGGCTAATAGAGTTTTGCCAAGAGAACACACTGGTCACAGCAAACACCCTCTTCCAACAACACAAGAGAAGACTCTACACATGGACATCACCAGATGGTTAACACTGAATTCAGACGGATTATATTCTTTGCAGCCAAAGATGGAGAAGCAGTCAGAAAAAAAAAAAAAAACCGGGAGCTGACTGTGGCTCAGATCATGAACTCCTTATGCCAAATTCAGACCTAAATTGAAGAAAGCAGGGAAAACCACTAGACCATCCAGGTATGACCTAAATCAAATCAATCATACATATGATTATACATGGAAGTGAGAAATAGATTTAAGGGACTAGATCTGATAGACAGAGTGCCTGATGAACTATGGACGAAGTTTTGTAACATTGTTCAGGAGACAGGGATCAAGACCATCCCCATGGAAAAGAAATGCAAAAAAGCAAAATGGTTTTCTGAGGAGGCCTTACAAATAGCTGTGAAAAGAAGAAAAGCAAAAACCATGGGAGAAAAGGAAAGATATAAGCATCTGAATACAGACTTCCAAAGAATAGCAAGGAGAGATAAGAAAGCCTTCCTCAGCGATCAATGCAAAGAAATAGAGGAAAACAACAGAATGGGAAAGACTAGGGATCTCTTCAAGAAAATTAGAGATACCAAGGGAACATTTCATGCAAAGATGGTCTCAATTAGTAGTGGCCACAGGAGTAGAAAAGGTCAATTTTCATTCTAATCCCAAAGAAAGGCAATGCCAAAGAATGCTCAAACTACTGCACAATTGCACTCATCTCACATGCTAGTAAGGTAATGCTCAAAATTCTCCAAGCCAAGCTTCAGAAACATGTGAACCATGAATTTCCAGATGTTCAAGCTGGTTTTAGAAAAGACAGAGGAACCAGAGATCAAATTGCCAACATCCACTGTATCATGGAAAAAGCAAGAGAGTTCCAGAAAAACATCTATTTCTGCTTTATTGACAATGGCAAAACCTTTGACTGTGTGGATCACAATAAACTGTGGAAAATTCTGAAAGAGATGAGAATACCATACCATCTGACCTGCCTCTTGAGAAATCTGTATGCAGCTCAGGAAGCAACAGTTAGAACTGGACATGGAAAAACAGACTGGTTCCAAGTAGGAAAAGGAGTATGTCAAGGCTACATATTGTCACCCTGCTTATTTAACTTACATGCAGAGTACATCATAAGAAACGCTGGACTAGAAGAAGCATAAGCTGGAATCAAGATTTCCGGGAGAAATATCAATAACCTCAGATATGCAGATGACACCACCCTTATGGCAGAAAGTGAAAAGGAACAAAAAGTCTCTTGATGAAAGTGAAAGTGGAGAGTGAAAAAGTTGGCTTAAAGCTCAACATTCAGAAAACGAAGATCATGGCATCTGGTCCCATCACTTCATGGGAAATAGATGGGGAAACAGTGGAAATAGTGTCAGACTTTATTTTTGGGGACTTCAAAATCACTGCAGATGGTGAGTGCAGCCATGAAATTAAAAGACGCTTACTCCTTGGAAGAAAAGTCATGACCAACCTAGATAGCATATTGAAAAGCAGAGACATTACTTTGCCAGCAAAGGTCCATCTAGTCAAGGCCATGGTTTTTTCCTGTGGTCATGTATGGATGTGTGAGTTGGACTATGAAGAAGGCTGAGCACCGAAGAATTGATGCTTTTGAACTGTGGTGTTGGAGAAGACTCTTGAGAGTCCCTTGGACTGCAAGGAGATCCAACCAACCATTCTGAAGGAGATCAGCCCTGGGATTTCTTTGCAAGGAATGATGCTAAAGCTGAAACTCCAGTACTTTGGCCACCTCATGCGAAGAGTTGATTCATTGGAAAAGACTCTGAGACTGGGAGGGGTTGGGGTCAGGAGGAGAAGGGGAGGACAGAGGATGAGATGGCTGGATGGCATCACTGACTTGATGGACATGAGTCTGAGTGAACTCCGGGAGTTCGTGATGGACAGGGAGGCCTGGCGTGCTGCGATTCATGGGATTGCGAAGAGTCGGACACGACTGAGTGACTGAACTGAACTGAACTGAAGGACAGAAATGGTATGGATATAACAGAAGCAGAAGATATTAAGAAGAGGTGGCAAGAATATACAGAACTGTACATAAAAGATCTTTACGACCAAGATAATCACAATGGTGTGATCACTCACCGAGAGCCAGACATCCGTGAAGATGTGGAAACAGTGTCAGACTTTATTTTTTTGGGCTCCTAAATCACTGCACATGGTGACCGCAGCCATGAAATTAACAGATGCTTACTCCTTGGAAGGAAAGTTATGTCCAATCTAGATAGCATTCAAAAGCAGAGACATTACTTTGCCAACAAAGGTCCATCTAGTCAAGGCTATGGTTTTTCCAGTGGTCATGTATGGATGTGAGATTTAGAATGTGAGGAAAGCTGAGGGCTTAAGAATTGATGCTTTTGAGCTGTGGTGTTGGAGAAGACTCTTGAGAGTCCCTTGGACTGCAAGGAGATCCAACCAGTCCATTCTAAAGGAGATCAGTACTGGGTGTTCATTGGAAGGACTGATGCTAAAACTGAAACTCCAATACTTTGGCCACCTCATGGGAAGAGGTGACTGCATCACTGATTCAATGGACATGAGTTTGGGTGAACTCTGGGAGTTGGAGATGGACAGAGAGGCCTGGCATGCTGCAATTCATGGGGTCGCAAAGAGTTGGACACGACTGATCGACTGAACTGAACTGAACCATTTCATTATTACACATAATACTGGATGATGGGAATGCAAAGAAATGACCATGGTGCTCATCTTCTAAAGAGGACTAGAACATACAGGAAATCTTGTTATTCAATTTAGATCAATTGATTGGGGGAAAAAAAGTGTTAAACTGCCAAATGAATTGTTGAATAGTGTTGGCTAATTTTAGGTCTTTTAAAATAAAATCCTACATAAAGGATTTATTTGCTATGAACTACTATTGATAAATCAATTCACATTTCATTTAAAATGAACCATTCAAAATCCCATTTAATGAGAAGGAAATGTGTCTTAGAGATTTTAGAGATCATTCAACTAGCCATAACAAGATTGAGGAACAAACTTTTGTCTGATTCCAGTATCAGCACTTTAAATCACTGTTATATACTTTCTTATGTCCAGTAAATCCAGCAGTTCATAAAATGTGGAATGTTGTGAAAATGAAGCTGTGACTGTTACAGACCTGGATGCTAAGAGATCTAACAGCTCCTACTCTCTCTCTCTGGGGATGCCTGCTGCTATGCTGTAAATAAACACAGCTACACTATTGAATAGAGGAATACCAAGGTGTCAGACAGGCAAATAAAGTCTTCAAGGACCTCTCAGTCTAGCTAAGCAACATGATGAACACAGTCAAGTAAATGAAGAAATTATTGAGATTACTGAAAAGAGCTAAAGATTAATCTATTTTACTAATCAAATGGAATCTGTACTCTTATGTTCCAAATGTCCAAAATAGGAATATTGGGGCTTTCCAGGTAGTTCAGTCAGTAAAGAAACTACCTCTGGTGAATGAGACCCAGGTTTGATCCCTGGGTTAGGAAGATCCCCTGGAGAAGGAAATGGCAAACCACTCCAGTTTTCTTTCCTGGAAAATACCACGGAGAGAGAGGAGCCTGGTAAGCTGCTGTCTGGTCAGTCCCTAAGAGTCAGGCACAACTGAGTGACTAACACTTTCACACTTTCACTAGGTAGAATAACAGGTCAAATGATACATTTGTGGAAATTACACATATATGGGGAGGGAGTGAGAACAAGAACAAGAGAGAAGCTTCCAAATATTAAAATAGTGCTAGTAAATAAAAATTTAGATAAATAAGATAATGAAGAATGGACAATATTCCTTCTCTGCATAAATTCTAGTGAAGTCAATAGTTTTTGATCTTGACATAATTCTAAGAATAATTTTATCAAAGTTTATTTGAAATATAAGAAACAGAAGACTGAACAAAACAGCACCAGAAACCTGTTTTCTGCTCAAGCTGCATATATCACAGTATCTCTAGGACAGAGATCTTACGTTTGCCCTTTCCTGTGCCTAACAGTGGAACCTCACATCCAGGACCAAGGGCCAATTAAGGATAGAATATAGCCCACCATTTCTTTTCCATGGGGATGGTCTTGATCCCTGTCTCCTGTACAATGTCACAAACCTCCGTCCAAAGTTCATCAGACACTCTATCTATCAGATCTAGTCCCTTAAATCTATTTCTACTTCCACTGTATAATCATAAGGGATTTGATTTAGGTCATACCTGAATGGTCTAGTGGTTTTCCCTACTTTCTTAAATTTAGGTCTGAATTTGGCATAAGGAGTTCATGATCTGAGCCACAGTCAGCTCCTGGTCTTGTTTTTGTTGACTATATAGAGCTTCTCCATTCTTTGGCTGCAAAGAATATAATCAATCTGATTTTGGTGTTGGCCATCTGGTGATGTCCATGTGTAGAGTCTTCTCTTGTGTTGTTGGAAGAGGGTGTTTACTATGACCAGTTCATTTTCTTGGCAAAACTCTATTAGTCTTTGCCCTGCTTCATTCTGTATACCAAGGCCAAATTTGTCTGTTACTCCAGGTGTTTCTTGACTTCATATTTTTGCATTCCAGTCCCCTATAATGAAAAGGATATATTTTTGGGGTGTTAGTTCTAAAAGGTCTTGTAGGTCTTCATAGAACCATTCAACTTCGGCTTCTTCAACATTACTGGTTGGGGCATAGACTTGGATTACTGTGATACTGAATGGTTTGCCTTGGAAACGAACAGAGATCATTCTGTCATTTTTAAGATTGCATCCAAGTACTGCATTTTGGACTCTTTCATTGACCAGGTGGTGACTGTAGACATGACATTAAAAGACTGTTACTCCTTGGAAGAAAAGTTATGACCAACCTAGATAGCATATTGAAAAGCAGAGACATTACTTTGCCAACAAAGATCCATCTAGTCAAGGCCATAGTTTTTCCAGTGGTCATGTATGGATGTGAGAATTGGACTGTGAAGAAGGCTGAGCACCAAAGAATTGATGCTTTTGAACTGTGGTGTTGGAGAAGACTCTTGAGAGTCCCTTGGACTGCAAAGAGATCCAACCAGTCCATTCTGAAGGAGATCAGCCCTGGGTGTTCTTTGCAAGGAATGATGCTAAAGCTGAAACTCCAGTACTTTGGCCACCTCATGCGAAGAAGAGTTGACTCAATGGAAAAGACTCTGATGCTGGGAGGGATTGGGGGCAGGAGGAGAAGGCGACAACAGAGAATGAGATGGCTGGATGGCATCACTGACTCAATGGACATGAGTCTGAGTGATCTCCGGGAGTTGGTGATGGACAGGGAGGCCTGGCGTGCTGCGATTCATGGGGTCGCAAAGAGTCGGACACGACTGAGCGACTGAACTGAACTGAACTGATAGCCCACCATTTCCAGCCTTATCTGTATTTTTTTAGCTTCACAATATTTTTTATGACAGGCAAACTGTTCATCCTCAGCTAAAACTGAAAAAACCAAACAGGACAAAAACAATGAGAACAAAAACATTTCCATACATTTGAATGTGGGTTTAAAACTGATATTCTGAGAGACAGTGTATGTGTGTGTTCATGTATATGTTTGGGATATTATTCAAACATAATGTGTCTGTGTGTGTCTGTGTGTGCTCAGATCTTATTCTTCTTTAGGACTGTATACATCCAATATAAGTTATAGATAAAGACAGTTTTATTCTTCCTTTCAATTTTAACTGTTTCTTTTTTACATATTTTAGTAATGGCTACATTGTTTAAATAACTGATAAGTCCCTACTGCCTGTGTTTGTATGTAGGATCTAGAGAAGCAGTCAGTCAAAAGACTTACCGTAAAGTAAAATACTTTAGATAAAGAATTACAAAGTACTATTGTTTATTTAGCATCCTTTTTGGAGCTTTGTCTTTGAGGAAGAAGTAAGTGTACATTGGGATTGGTATAGAAGATTAGATGTTAGGGAATTAAGAGTGGTTTTATATATTTCTATGTAAATAAGGGAATAAAAGCTATATTATATGGCATTTAATACATTTATTATTTCTTTTTATTAAGCTCATTATGGGTAACTTTTTCTAAAAATTAAAATGATAATCTCCATAAACTAATATCCCTCTGTACTCTTATAGAAAGAAAATATATAAATGTATATTGGATATCACCCATATATATATATATATGTGTATATATATATACACATATATATATATTTACACTCATATTTTTTATGTCCCTTTGAATCAAACCAATATATTAAATATTTCATGTTTTCATTATAAAACTAGTGATAATATTTCAAGGTTATTAAGAAAACATAAATATGCTTAAAGTTTTACATTTTCCTTATTAATCAAAAATACAATTATTTTAAAATTAGGTTTGAGGAGAAATTTTTGTTGTTTTCTATTATATTTTTGTTATGGAACTATAAAAATTTTAAAAACTAATTTCTCCCTTAATTTTAGCTGTAAATTTAAAATCTAGTAAAATATATTCAGGATAGTATTTTCTATTTTTATTTGCAAATTTGGGTCAATAGCATAAACACTTTTTTAAATACATTTTTCTATTAAGAATTTAGGGAATTTTATACATCTGCACAATTAATTAAAGCAATATTTCCAAATAGTAACAGAACATATAATAACTTTGGATGAATTAGGTACCACTTGATAGCTCTAACTTACTTGTAAAGAGTACTTTGGGATATTTACAAAACAATATATTTTATAATATGTAATATTCAATAATATAACCTAGATTTTTTAAGTCCTTATCAGGCTTAGGCATATCATTAAAACTTTCAAAATGTTTTAAGGCATATCATTAAAACTTTCAAAATGACAAATGATGCTCAAAATATTCTTTATTTTTAACTTTCTGCTTAAAAGTTGTTCCATATATTTAATCAAATGTATGTCCAATAAATATAACAATAATTTCAGCAAATTATGTGACTATAAGGATTTTCATGAAAAATACTATTTAATCAGACAATATAACTCGGCTACTGAGGAATATGATTAAAATCTTATTATTTTTTTTATCTAATGACTGATTAGTCAGAAAAACAAAAAGAAAAATATTCTGAAATCATGAATCATTTAGGAGTAATGATTCTGATAATTCATCCAGTGGAACTTACACTGAATTTTATTACAGAATTACCATGCTATCTGGAAGAAATGTGAATTGGCTTTGAATGGTCTGAATTTGATATGGCAATATGAAACCACATGAAGTGATTACTTCAAAATGAACTAAAGCAAGACTCACACAGGAAGGAAGGAGAGTATAAATTATCTTTTTGTAGATATGGAATAATATTTTTCTTAATTACATTGAGATATAACTGACATAAAACACTGTGTAAGTCTAAGATGTATAACATGTTGATTTGATGCACATTCATTGCAGTATGATGACCAATTTAGGATTAGCTAGTACCTCATGATCTCACATAATTATTTAACATCATTTCATTTTGGTGGTCAGAACTTTTAAGATCTACTCTCATAGCAACAGAAAAGTATAAACTCTAATAAAGTTGTAGTAAGTAAATAGCATTTTTGCATTATTATTTTTAAAAGTAATAAAAGCTGGTATAAAAAACACAATAATTATAACTTTAAATCATGATTGTTCTAATTGAGAATATTATAAAGCTATATCAACTTTATTGTAAAGTGTTATTATATTATATTTTTAAAATCTGAATTAATGACATGAAACCTTTACTAATGAATGCTTTTATCCGTAAATTACTTTAATACAAAGTCCAGTTAACTTATAAAGTATATATTTTTAAACTTTACATGTATGAACATTTATACATACAGAAATGTACTTCACATAATATCACTGCAATCTGTGCATTATTCAGTACTTCAAGCTTTATATCAATAAATCACATATGTGTAGGTATATATTAATAATATATATTTTTCAAATCATAATTTAACCTACTTACATTAGAAATACTGCGGCTTAGTGTCTTTAGGTATTTCAATAGCAGATATAGAATATACCCACTACCATATAAAGTTTTACTGGGTAGTGTTAATTTTGATATTCTCTTTTTGCTGGGTAAGCATTTACATTGAATAATAACTATCACAAAAATATATGAAGAATCATTTATGTACCCGAATTTATCCCCATGCATGATCATTTCCCTGGTGACTCAATGGTAAAGAATCTGCCTGCCAGTGCAGGAGATGTGGTTCGATCCCTGGGCCAGGAAGATCCCTTGGAGATGAAAACGTCAACCCACTCCAGTATTCTTATCTGGGAAATCCCATGGGCAGAATAGTTTGGCAGGCTACAGTTCATGGAAGTCACAAAAGAGTCGACTGTGACTTGGCAATTAAATAACAACACAACATGAGCATTTCATCAGGACACATTCTAAAAACAGAATTATAGACTTACAAAAGATAATTGAAATTTTTAGTAACAAATATCAGCAGATTGCCTTTCAAAGAGCCTACACAACCAAAAGTATATGGGATCATCCATTTAACTATAACCTTTCCAATATTTGAGTTTTAAAATATCTTCATGTATTAAATCTGAAGCTCACTTCTACTTTGTAAAATGTTTTCCACACTTAGTTCCTACAATACCGTCCCTGATTTCTTCTTACGTATCTGTATTTCCCTTGTTTTCTACAAGGTCCCTTTCTCATGGATGTTCACCTCAAGATTTTAGCCACAGTGCTATCGCTTTACTATTCTGCACTCTTCACCATGTCAATAACTTTAGGTATATAAAATCCTTTTTCCCCCTAAATTTCTATTGCTATCTCTAAAGATCTCCTAATAGACAGTCCCAGACTAGAATGCATACTCCACATTCATGGGGAGATTGTCTTTTTTCCCCATCTTTTCCTCAAACCCTATCACTGTATCTGGCACATTGTAACCATAACACATAGAGCATAGGATTGCTGACTGAATGAATCAACAGTGGAACATGGAAAATTTACTAAAAATAAATCAAAAATAAATAATTATTCATTGGTTTATCAAAATATGAATTAATAATCATCCATTTGCCACTATCTCAATTTGATTAATTTCCTACTGTAATGATTTTTTTCCTATATTAAAAAGAAACTCATTTTTCCTTTTTCTCTTCCTCTCTCTGTTCTCATTACACCAAATCTCCTAGCAATTTTATTGCTTCTATACTTTCTATTCTTGTTTTAAACATTTGTTTTGGGTCTGTAACATCTAAGTGAGATAAATAAGGGTAGGAAGAAATTTGACTTTTAACTGATGCAGTCAGATTTAACATTCTGCCACTGCTGAACAACAAGTTTGCAGTATTTCATATAGTGCACTTTTAAAAAGTAAAAACTTCAAAACTATGTTATATAAAAGACATTCAGTTATAAAAGCAAGTATTCTCCCATCTGCTTTTCTATACTTGAATTTAAAAATAATAAAATCTTCCAAGTAATAAGAGAAGTTTTTAAGATATCACTAAAATTATAATTTTATTATAGGAGGGTTATACTGTATTTCTGAGGGTGTACCAAACTAGTTACGCGACCCTTCAAAAACAGAGAGTTGTGGAAGAAGTTAGTGAGATGCACAGAAGGCAAAATCAGTGATTCAAAGTATGAGAGCTCTGCAAACCATAATGGGTACTTAGATGAAGGAGACAATTTGCAAAGAACAGGCAGAGGCCTCAAGGAACTAGGTGTGGCCCCCAGCTGACATTTACCAAGGACACAGAGACCTCAGAGCTACAACCACAAGGAGCAGATGCTAACAATCTGAATGGGTTTGGGATTGGGTTCAATCTCAAAGCATTCAAAAATAAAAACCAACAAGCAAACAAAAAACCTACTAACATCTTGATTTTAGCATAATGAGACATGTACTAGACTTCTGACCTACAGAATAGGAGATAAAAAATATTTTTAAGATGCTAAATTTGGTAACTTTTTTTTCAGAGTATGAAACATGTGTTTATTACTGTAAGCATTAATAATTAATTTTCTATTTACTACTAATGTAAAAAAATTAAATAATACCATTTATTTATTATGAATATACAAAGGTGTGATAAAGTACATGTACTGATTAGTGGTTATATTCTGTTTTTTTTTCTTAATTTTACTTTATTTTTAAACTTTACAATATTGTATTGGTTCTGCCATATATCGAAATGAATCCACCACAGGCATACATGTGTTCCCCATCCTGAACCCTCCTCCCTCCTCCCTCCCCATACCATCTCTCTGGATTGTCCCAGTGCACCAGCCCCAAGCATCCAGTATTGTGCATCGAATCTGGACTGGCAACTCGTTTCATATATGATATTATACATATTTCAATGCTATTCTCCCAAATCATCGCACCCTCTCCCTCTCCCACAGAGTCTAAAAGACTGTTCTATACATCAGTGTCTCTTTTGCTGTCTTGTATACAGGGTTAATGGCACCACCCCACTCCAGTACTCTTGCCTGGAAAATCCCATGGACGGAGGAGCCTGGTATGCTGCAGTCCATGGGGTCGTGAGGAGTCGGACACGACTGAGCGACTTCACTTTCACTTTTCACTTTCATGCATTGGAGAAGGAAATGGCAGCCCACTCCAGTGTTCTTGCCAGGAGAATCCCAGGGACGGGGGAGACTGGTGGGCTGCCGTCTATGGGGTCGCACAGAGTTGGACACGACTGAAGCAACTTAGCAGCAGCAGCAGCAGCATACAGGGTTATCGTTACCGTCTTTCTAAATTCCATATATATGCATTAGTATACTGTATTGGTGTTTTTCTTTCTGGTTTACTTCACTCTGTATAACAGGCTCCAGTTTCATCCACCCCATTAGAACTGATTCAAATGTATTCTTTTTAATGGCTGAGTAATACTCCATTGTGTATATGTACTACAGCTTTCTTATCCATTCCTCTGCTGATGGACATCTAGGTTGCTTCCATGTCCTGGCTATTATAAACAGTGCTGCGATGAACATTGGGATACACATGTCTCTTTCCATTCTGGTTTCCTCAGTGTGTATGCCCAGCAGTGGGATTGCTGGATCATAACTTTTTATTGCAACAATAGAATACTAACACAGTTACACAAGACCAAGGGCATAATAAAACAAGCACCTTTTTTTCTTATCCAGTTCAAGAACTAGACTTCCCTGTAGAACAGACAGTAAAGAATCTGCCTGCAACGCAGGAGACCCAGGTTTGATCCCTGGGTCAGGAAGATCCCTTGGAGAAGGAAATGGCAACCCACTCCAGTATTCTTGCCTGGAGAATCCCATGGACAGAGGAGCCTGGCAGGCTATAGTCCAGGAGTTGTAGAGTCGGATATGATTGAGTGACTAACACGCTCAAGAACTAGAAACAGAATCTTTTCCGACAAGTCTCTATTACAAACAAAGGATGGAAAGATGAAGTGTATCTCAGAGCTTCTGGATAGGGATCTACTTAAGTTTCAGAGCATTAGAACTTAACACTGTTGGTGCATATGCCAGGATTAGTTGAAACAACATTTTGTTCTAAAAATTTTTGGACTTGCTACACAATTTCCGGTAATTGGTACACCTAGAGAGTCAGACAATAAAAACAATGGCATATTAGCAGGGAACTTAGTGCATCACCAAGGAGGTAAAATATGAAAATGAATCTAGCTGATGCTGGAAGAAAACACTGAATGTATGAATTCTCCTTTCAGGGTCTGCATTAAGAAACTTTTCTGTACATTGATGTATTTGTTTATTAATTTTGCAAAAAATCTAATCAAGTATGGAAGAGTGCTTAGGAGATAATTAAATATAAACATATGATCATGAAGAGTCAGCTATAACATGAAATAATGAGCAATTCAAATAATGAAATGTCTGATTAACAAAAGCATCTTTTATATGAGGACAGTTATCAAAAGATCATAAGGCATTTATGAGGAATGCAACTGCTCAATCAACAGAAAGAAATCAAGCACTTATCCCTCCCTACAAAAACACTATGCAGAAATCTTGAGGGCTTCAAATTTTATTGGAATTTTAATAAAAATGATTCCCTTATATTCCTTTGATTTATTTCCTAGTATAATACTATGAATTCTAATTCATTGTTCATTTACCTTTGGACTTACACTGTACTTTATATGTTCTGAAGTTTCCAAATCAACAATATATTAATATTATGCAATGCTTATAAACCCTGTATTCTCTAACTTAGTCATAGCTTCCTTCCTTCTAATTATTTGTTACTAATCATCACTCAAAGCTAAAAGACTCTTGTAATCTAGGCAGGCAGAGCCCTTCTCTTCAAAGACTGATTTCAAGGGTACAATTCTTCCTGAATTCTTAAGTAAATGGGAGCAAATATATAATATAACATAAAACTATAGCTGCAGGTCATTTTAACTTAGAACAACCTGTACATACTCCAAAAAATTAAAATCAATATGAGTTATCTACCTTAAAACTCAAGACACATTTATATGAGTAAGAATACTACTAAAAAAGGGTAGAGTGATGAAATTTTGTGAAAATAAGAAATACTGGTTAATTATAAATTGGAAAGATCACACATCTGAATGCTGCCTGGTTAGAATAAGGGTTGGGGGAAGAGGGTAACAATGATTAAGACAGTATCTATTAGTTGTAGCATGTCGTCTGTTTATGCTCTCTGTAGCAGAGATAGCAACTCACATGTCCATTTACATGATGTGGTATGAATAAACAAGAACATTCAAAAGAAAAAAGGAATCAATGTAAGGGATAAGAGAAAAAAAAAAAACAAGAAACACTGAACAGAAAACATAAGATAATTATTTCTGATGTAAAAATTGCTAAAGATAAACAAGTACTAGTTTGATTTCTATTTATCTTATTGCAATGTTTTGAACAGAGTTGAGTTACAATGATGCAAATATAAGTATCAATTAATATTATACTTGCATATTACACTACACATTTATTACTTTATCTAAAGTTACATATTTGTATCTATGGAGTGCTCTTGTTTTAGCAAATTATAAAGATTTAATTTCTAGATTCAAGTTTAATATATATTACTTGTGATATATCTCTTCATAGGGAAATAATAAAAGGAGAGGTAACTGGTGATTCAAACATAATTGTTACGATATTATATATTGTATTCTCTAGATTTAGCAACTATTGCCTAAAAAAAAAATTTATATAGGATTTATACCTTTGTTTTCTCCCCAAGATAACATATGTAATCTTAGAAAACAAAGTATGGGGGATAGAAGTAAAGATAGTCACAGTTGAAAGTGTGATCTGGGAAAACATGAGATAATCTGAATAGAGTAAAGGAGGAGAGAATCTTAGCATACACTCTCAAGACAAGGATACTCTAGGTTAGGTGTATAATCAGATAACATAATACAAATGTTACATAAGTTATATTATTTGATTGGTGTATTAACATTAAGGAGCTGGATGTCTGGAGAGAAGGTGGAAAATGGTACACCTGCATAAATCTATGACTACAAAAATTATTTTTTCTAGTTCCTTGGTAATTTAACATTCCATGAAATCTGAGATGAAATTCAGCAATAATAAAGAAAAATAAGAATACTTTATATGCTTTAGTTATATTTTTTAGGTGTCTCAGAAACAATATAAAGCACACTTTAATATGACAAATGAAACTGCAAAATTTGTTAAATTAACTTAATGGCAATTAAGTAACAAAAGTTGTCCAACAACAAAACATAAAGAAAGAAAGAAAGGGAAGTTTCTCAGTCGTGTCCGACTCTTTGCAACCCCATGAACTGTAGCCTACCAGGCTCCTCTGTCCATGGGA
Organism: Bos taurus; assembly: GCF_002263795.3. Lineage (NCBI taxonomy): Eukaryota > Metazoa > Chordata > Mammalia > Artiodactyla > Bovidae > Bos > Bos taurus. The sequence goes on from NC_037336.1 coordinate 47,210,555, forward strand.
TTCTCTAGGCAAGACTACTGGAGTGGGTTGCCATTTCCTTCTCCAGGGGATCTTCCTGACCCAGGGATTGAACCTGGGTCTCCTGCATTGCAGGCAGATGGTTTACCCTCTGAGTCACCAGGGAAGCAATATAATACCAAGTTGTCAAATAACAGAGATATGGAATGGTCTATATGTGAAATATCTAGCTATTGTTGTATACTTGTTGAACCTCAAATTAAACTTGTTAAAAAATGAAAGGATTATATTTAGAATTTCACAGAAAGATAACCAGCTTCAATTCTTTCATAAAACATACCTAATGATTCTGTACCTCACTACAGTTGGAAGACTTGATCATCATTTACTGATGATTACTATGGCCCTGAAGTAGTACTTTATAGAAAATGGTTATTTTCTATATAACATTCCTCACTGCTGGCAAGTATTCTTGAAGAAACTTCATGGGTTAAGATGAATAACATAGTGAATATTAGTGTCTTCTTTTTATCCGAGAGGGCAGCAGAGACAAATGGCTTTGTCTCTAACCCTTCATTCAGGCATAACACAGAATCACTCCCTGAAGACTGTAGGCCTAAGTAGTTACTATAACTGGAGTTTTCTTATCTTGGTTCAAGAGATAAGAGAACATTGGGCACAAGAGATTTTTGCAAAAGTGATAACCTTTTGGGTAATAGCACTACTAACATATTTGCATTATTTTTTTCATAGCTTGTATCTAAGACTATGCAAAATAGGCACAAAATATGTGAATGCACACATTTAGACACTGATGTTAAATGTAGATTATGACATTATTCTCAGTGAAGAATTTTCATACTATTATACTCAATTTCTAAAAATCAAAGAGAAAAGGCTTTCCCAGAACAAAGATGTCTTAGCTGTGTCAGATGCACAACTTATCACTGTCAATGCCTATACCTACTCTTCTTTTTTCCTCTTGGGCTCAAAGAAACAACTTTACCTCTTTTTATCAAAAATAAACACATTTATCTACTCTTGACTCAAACTCCATCCAACTTCAAAGAATCTTACATTTACTATCCATCTCTTCATAAGTAGGGAACATTTGTAGATATAAGATTTCTGGAGAAAGGAATATACATTTACAAATATGCTGTCTGTAATTACCAGTTGCCTTCTAAAAGGTTGGCCCATTTTATGATCCCCAAAATAATCATAACAGTTTCCTTCTAGGCCACATATTCAGTGTCAAAATAAATGCTATTGTCTCTTTTGAAATGTGCTGACTACATGAAAAATGTCAATTACCTGCCATTCTGTTATATTTCTCTTACTATAATGGTTCCAACAATTGCTCATACATTTCTGGTTAATTGCGGTTTATGCATTATTTTTTAAACTATTCATTTCAAAGAGTGCTTCAGATAAGAATCTTTACATGTATATAATGTGTGTGTGTATGTACACACATATATATATACATAATACATATATGTATGTACACACAATATTCTTTAAAGTTATCATAGAAGAATTCAATCTCAAATTATTTCTACTAATCTCTAAACAATCTTTTAGGATCTCGGAAATAAGAACTAACCTTTGCGTCTCACTTTTCTCCTCTAAAAAATTAAATGAGTTAACATATTCAACCTACTTAGAATAAAGATTGGCAGAGCAGAGGCATTTAATAAATGTTAATAATAAAATAAAAAATATTTTATCATCATTGCCTAAAAGGCAATTAAATACATTTTTACCGACAGCATTTTGAAATAGTTATTTTTTTAAGTTGGCGCTGGCTTTTTCTCTAAAACAGAATTTTATTTTAAAAAATATAGACCAATGTATTAATATTTAATTTAATGGCTTCTAGAATTTGAACCTTCAATCTTTAGCATCACAACACTATAAATGTTCTCTCATTTCTCTATCACATTAAAATTTAATTTGTTTTCTAGTGTATAGATATACTTCTTTTTGCCTAGACTACATATTTATGAACCAAGTATGAAATTTTCCCAGGATGCTTTAGATCTTAGGACAAAGATTTTGATAGCATATAAATTGGTACACTTATTTTATTAATTGTGATATAAATATTCTTTCATTTTTTACATTCCGTGAAAGTATTTTAATGAAGTACAGTTGATTTACAATATTATACCATTTTCAGGTGTACAAAATTCAATATTTTTATCAGTTACAATTTAAAGTTATTACAAAATAATGACTATATTTCTCTCTGCTGTATAATATTCCTTACTGCTTATTTATCTTATACATAGTAGATTGTGTTTATTAATCCACTACCCTCCTCTCACCCACCCTCTTTCCCTCTCATCATTGTTAACCTCTAGTTTGATCTCTACATCTGTGAGTCTTGTTTGTTTTTCATATATATATATATGTATATGTATATACATCTGCTTACTTTTATTTAAATTTTCCACATATAAGTGGTGGGTGGTAATAGAGTATATATTTCTGTGTCTAACATTTCACTAAGAAAAATACTCATTAAGTCTGTTCACGTCATTACAAATGGCAGTTTCATTCTTTTCTATGGTTGGGTAGTATTCCATTATATATCCAGGAATCAGGAGATTTTTGCAGATGTAAAACTGGACACACATTAAAATATTCTGTTTGATATAATGATAAGTTTGCATAAAGCACTTCTGCTGCATGCCAAAATGCCATGATGTCTGGGGGAAGAGTGCTATTGTGATCACTTTAGTTGGGAAAAGAACTAGCACCTTTCTCATGAAATATTCTTTTTACATGAAAAATTACTGACAGAAGAAAATGCTTAATATTCAGAATTGGTTATTATACAATCATTGTCTTCCAAATGAATGGCTACTTTAAGGGAAACAAATGATGATAGTATGCTTTGCCAATGACAAAATTTGAATTGAAAAATTTTGAAAAACTGTTATAATTAATTTAAGAGCTCTGGATACTTAAAGACTATACTGACAAAACTGATGGTAATGTTAATCGATGTTATATTTTTATCATAAACTATATCAACTTTGACAGATCTGCATTACTTCCAGAACTAATATTTTCTAACCAACAAAAGTACAATGTTACAAAATCATTCATTAGTAAAAGAGCATTTCAAGGTGCAAAATAGATGAATGGATTATAACATAACAAATTATAACATTATCACAGATATCATTTCAGATTTCATTTTGCAACTAACATTTTAAGGAAATATTATTTATCAAATTATAGTGTAGTAACCAAGAAGAATATCACAGGTATCTGAAAATAAATGTGCCTCCCTTTACTAAGTTCATATCAGAGTGAGGCCAGGTTTTCTTTATACACAGAAAAATGTATTGCAACAGACTGAATACAGAAACAGCTTGGAGAATCCTACTGTGTTCTATTAAACTAGGTACTAAATAGATTTGAAACACTATAAAATTTTGCCATCTTTCTCATTACTGTTGTTTTTTTGAAAATATAGATTTTAATAAAATGTTATTTACATTCCCATAAAGTTTCATATTGCTATTTTCAGTGAATTATGAAATATTTATTTTTAGAAGTTTTATCTTCTAATATAATACATCTTGATAGATATGGATGAAATAAAAGTTATTTGGGGTCGACATCAATTACTGTGTAAAATTACCCTCAGATCTAGAAGTTTGACCACAATCACTCAAATAAATAAGTAAATTATGGTAAGAGTAACCACCTTATTCTGAAAAGCCAGTTCACTGCAAAGTTGAAAGACCTAGTGTAACACTACCTCAATGGAAAACTCAGTCTGCAACTCACCTTGGACTATTAGTTTAGTGACAGTAATGACACCTACTATCAAGTTGCTACAAGAGGAGTAGGCCAGGCCTATATGAACTGCTTTTTAAAAATAAAACTAACTAGCTGTTATTGTGAAGCATACTGTTTGCAAATGTTTTTCTCTGTAATAAGGTATGTTTTCTACTCATCCTGAATCACATGGTCTGAATTTGGTAAGGGGGCTACATTAAAAACTTTGAGCTTCTGTTAGAAAGATGAAGGAAAGAACAGACTTGTTTATTAAAAAATGGTAACTACATCTTTAAGCTAGTATATAGGATTTCTGAAATTCTAAATTAAGCTAAAAACATTTCTTGTTATTTTAATCATTTAAAATGCTACAACTGACCCCCCACCATAATATCTAACTTTATCCCTGAGCTTCTTTAAAATAGTACTTCTTTTCTTAATAGACAAAAGCAATGGTATATTAAAACTTGTCCCTAAACTCACAGCATAACAAAACTTTATAGAAAATGTTAACTCCTTGGAGTTGTAGATTAACAAAGAAAATTCTGAAGGTAATTGAATTTAGTTGAGACTCTAATCATTAACCAACCTTTGGCTTCAATATTGCTATTAATTTGTGATTGCATGCCAGTTGGTAAGGAATGAAACCAAAGAACGAAATTCTATCACGATTTGTATAATTCCCAGTTAGTGATGGTTTAGTTCAAGATGGCAACTGTAACAAACAGGCCTCAAAACATATAATCAATTAGAAATGATAAAAGTTTAGTACTCAAGTGAAGTCCCAAATCTGTGTTCCATGTCTGTGACTGTCTCTCCAAGAAGCAGTCATTTGGCACTGAGTTCCCTGCATTCCATGGTTCTGCCATTTCAAGGCATGCTTTCTAAGTTTCCCATGCTGTTCTGCATGAAAACAGTGGGATAAAAGGAGTATGAAGATCACTTGTAAAAGAATCTTATGAAGGGGCATACATAATTTCTCCTAACACTCACTTGATTATCTGGAATTCCAGCTTGTTCCTGCAGTTGCTTAAATAAGGCTGCACATTAGTACAGCTGTGGGGCAGTGATAGGGGAAACAAGTAGGCTAGCACAATGATTAGAGTGTTCATTAATAGATGAAGGACTTCCCTTATAGCTCAGTTGGTAAAGAATCTGCCTGCAATTCAGAAGGCCTGGGCTCCATTCCTGAGTCGGGAAGATCCCCTGGAGAAAGAAATGGCAACCCAGTTCAGTATTCCTGCCTGGAGAATCCCGTGGATAGAGGAGCCTGGCAAGTCACATACAGTCTATGGTGTTGCAAGAGTCGGACATGACTGAGCAACTAAGCACACACACAGAACTAGATGAAAGAAGGACAACAGCCCCATAATCCTGGGCCTTACAAGGTTTTTCAACATTTCAATTTAGATTGAACAATTTGGTATCTACATGAGGATGAGGTCATATCCCTGGCATAAAAATATCATTAGTGGCATAAAATTCTAGTGGCTGTGTAGCAATCTTTCTATTTTGTATTATTTAATAGCAGTCTCAGAATAAAAGCTTACTCTTTTAAACCCATGAGAGTAATTGGCTGTAGGGGAAAAAAATAAAAGATGAGATTTAGTCAAAATCAGTTCAGTTCAGTTCAGTCACTCAGTCGTGTCTGACTCTTTTCGACCCCATGAATCGCAGCATGTCAGGCCTCCCTGTCCATCACCAACTCCCGGAGTTCTTTCAAACTCACATCCATCGAGTCGGTGATGCCATCCAGCCATCTTCATCCTCTGTCATCCCTTTTTCCTCCTGCCCCCAATCCCTCCCAGAATCACAGTCTTTTCCAATGAGTCAACTCTTCGCATGAGGTGGCCAGAGTACTGGAGTTTCAGCTTTAACATCATTCTTTCCAAAGTCAAGTTGGCCTCATTCAAATACTAAAAATGAACTTTTAACTCATTTCACTTATTAAGAAGTCTTTTGGGTTTAAATCACTGTTTTTTTAATAGATGAATTGTTTATATAATATACTATAGGCTCACAGTTTGATTCTGTATGTATACAGATTAAAAAGAATGAAGTGAAATATATTTCAAGAGTAAGAAATCTACTAATGCAATTTTTTAGTGTACTGTAGTTCATCATTATTTATTCACTAATCATTAATCAAGAGTTACAGATTCATGTTATTTGAAATTTGCTATGCAACATATTTTTAGGAGCAAGTTACAGAAGAAAGCAATAAATTATATTTAGCACTGAAATCTGGCATCTTAATTTTTTTATTGAAAAATTTATTTCGGTAAATTTTTATGTCTTTTCTTACAAAGATATCTCATTTTCAGCCACTTCTGATATTCAATATTTAAACATACATCACATTTTATTTAATCAGTTTGTTCTAAAATTCTCATATTACAAACTTTCTATAATCTATCTGGAGAAGACAATGGCATCCCACTCCAGTGCTCTTGCCTGGGAAATACCATGGATGGAGGAGCCTGGTGGGCTGCAGTCCATGGGGTCGCTAGGAGTTGGACGAGACTGAGCGACTTCACTTTCACTTTTCACTTTCAAGCATTGGAGAAGGAAATGGCAACCCACTCCAGTATTCTTGCCTGGAGAATCCCAGGGACAGCGGAGGCTGGTGGGCTGCCATCTATGGGGTCGCACAGAGTCGAACACGACTGAAGCGACTTAGCAGCAGCAGCATAATCTATGTCTATCATTACTGGATGTTGGGGATTAGGCCATTCCTGAAGGAAAGCATAGTTCAGCAGCAGGTCTCCTGCTCAAACAGAGTGAAGTGAAGTGAAAGTGGTTCAGTTGTGTCCGACTCTTTGTGATCCCATGGACTGTAGCCCACCAGGCTCCTCTGTCTGTGGAATCTCTAGGCAAGAATATTGGAGTGGATTGCCATTCCCTTCTCCAGAAATGAAAGTTGCTCAATCATGTCCAGCTCTTTGCAACCCTGTGAACTATACAGTCCATGGAATTCTCCAGGCCAAAATACTAGAGTAGGTAGTCTTTCCCTTCTCCAGGGGATCTTCCCAACCCAGGGTTCGAACCCAGGTATCCTGCATTGCACGCAGATTCTTTACCAGTTGAGCCAAAAGGGATATTTAAAACAGAGTAGGAGATCTTTATTTTATTTCCTGTACAATTAAATCATCTTCAGTCTGCCAAGTATAGACAATGCTATTTGCTCAAAAAGTTCGTATATTAATATTACAATCTAGTTGTTCCACTTTGGCTTGTTCCATCAATAAGACAAAAAGAAAACCCACAGAACTGGACAAAATATTTGCAACCAAAGCAAGCAACAAGAAAGTAATCTCCAAAATATGCCAATAGCTCATTCAGCTCAATAAAGAAAATAATTAAAAAATGAGTAGAATATCTAAACAGACATTTCTGCAAAGATGACATATAGACTGCCAAGAGGCACAAGAAAAGATTATCAGCATCACTAATTGTTAGAGAAATCCATATCCAAACTACAGTGAGGTATCACCTCACACCAGTTAGAATTGCCATCATCAAAAAATTACAAACAAAATATGCTAGAGAGGGTGCAAAGAAGAGGGATTCCTGCTACACTGTTGGTGGGAATGTAAATTAGTACAGCCACTATGCAGAACAGTATGGAGATTCCATAAAAAAAAAAAACTAAAAATAGAGCACCATATAATCCAACAATCCCACTTCTGAGTAATCATCCATAACTTGAAAAACCCTAAATTAAAAGGATACATATACCCCAATGTTCATCACAGTACTGTGTACAATAGCAAGAAAATGGAAGCAATGAAATGTCCATCATCGGGGGTATGCATACAGCAGCTGTGGTACCTAGTAAATACAATGCAATATTGTTCATCCATTAAAAAGAATGAATCAATGCTGTTTGCAGTGACGTGGATAGACTTGCATGAAGGAGACAGGAAGAATAAAAGAAAAGCGAGCCTCGGCAAGGGCCACAAAAGAAATTTGATAAACTGGATGCTATAAGGGATGAGACTCTTGGAACAAGTCCAGAGGGAACAGTTCATAGTCTTGAAAACAAGATATGATCTTGGGGTCGGAAAACCAACCCCAGACTGTTTCTCAACTGGTGTCTCAGAGTCACATGTTTTACATATCTGGTGGAAAATCTATAGGTAAGAATATTGGTCTTAGTTGCTGATTCGTTATTGATTACTGTTTCTTAGTTATTCAGTGGTTAATGATCACCTTGTTCTTTGGCCCTGAAGGCCACATGAGTTATCGCTTAACTCCCCGCATATTCTTTCATTCACAGCTGAAAGTATAATAAAGCTGGCTTGGATTCAGTTTCAGCACCTTCACCTTGGAGCAATGTTGGTCCCCGAATCCTCGCTTTTCACTGAATTCTTGTGTCTTGTTTCTCATTCTCCCCAATATCATGCTTTCGGAAACTGCTTGTTGAACCAGTCTCAATATTTGCAGATTATATACTGAGACAAGTAAATCAGACATGGAAAGACATATAATATGATATTGTTTGTATGTGGAATATAAAGAAATGGTATAAATTAATCTGTTACAGATTACAAATGAATCTAAAACAGACATTGAGTCACAGATGTAGAGAACAAACTTGTGGTTTCCAGTGTGGAAAGAGGAGAGGGGATGGATAAATTGGGAGAATAGGTTGACATATACACACTACTACATATAGAACATATAACTAATAGGAACCTACTGAATAGCACAGGAACTCTATTCAACGTTCTGTAATGACCTATATGGGGAAAGAATCTAAAAAGGAGTGGATATCTGTGTATGCATAACTGACTCATTTTTCTGTAAAGCAGAAACTAACACATTGTACATCAAATATGTTCGAAATTAAAAAAAAACATCAATATGAAGAAACCAATATATATTCATAATTTTGGTTATAGAAGTAGGATTATACCACTTTCAACAGTTAGAAGCAACAGTTAGAGCCAAACATGGAACAACGGACTGGTTCTAAATCGGGAAAGGACTACATCAAGGCTGTACATTGTCACCCTGCTTATTTAAATTATATGCAGAGTACAAAAAGCAAAATGTGGGGCTGGATGAAGCAAAAGCTGGAATCAAGATTGCCAGGAGAAATAACAATAACATCAGATGTGCCAGTGACCACCCTTATGGCAGAAAGCCAGAAGGAGAACTAAAGAGCCTCTTGATGAAGGTGAAAGAGCAGAGTGAAAAAGCTGGCTTAAAATTCAACATTAAAAAACAAAGATCATCACCTGGTCCCATCACTTCATGGCAAATAGATGGGGAAACAATGGGAACAGTGACAGATTTTATATTCCTGGGCTCAAAATCACAGCAGATGGTGACTGCAGACATAAAATTAAAAGATGCTTCCTCTTTGGAAGAAAGCTATGACAAACCTAGACAGTGTATTAAAAAACAGAGACATTACTTTGTCAACAAAGGTCCATCTAGTCAAAGCTATGGTTTTTCCAGTAGTCGTATATGGATATGAGAGTTGGACCATAAAGAAGGCTGAGCACCAAAGGACTGATGCTTCTGAACTGTGGTGTTGGAGAAGACTCTTGCGAGTCCCTTGGATGGCAAGGGGATCAAACCAGTCAATCCTAAAGGAAAATCTATCCTGAATAGTCATTGGAAGGACTGATGCTGAAGCTGAAGCTCTAATACTTTGGCCACCTGATTCGAAGAGCTGAATCATTTAAAAAGACCCTGATGCTGGGAAAGATTGAAGGCAGGAGGAGATGGGGAAGACAGAGGACAAGTTGGTTGATGGCATCACCAACTCAATGCACATGAGTTTGAGCAAGCTCTGGGAGACAGTGAAGGACAGGGAAGCCTAACATGCTGCAATCCATGGGGTCGCAAAGAGTTGGACACAACTGACTGACCGAACAATACCATTTCATTTCCCTTAATGAAAATGAAATAATAAACATATTCTTTTACTTGAATTTATCAGTAAATATTTTGTATAATAACAATAACAATATTGATAATATAAACTGTAACCTTTCCTTGAGAAATTATTTTTCTAATTTCAAGTCTCTACTATTCTTTTGTCTTGTGTGTGTTAGTCACTCAGTCCTGTCTGACTCTTTGCAGTCCCAATGACTGTACCCGCCAGGTTCATCTGCCCATGGGATTCTCCAGGTAAAGATACTGGAGTGGGTTGCCAGTTCTTTCTCCAGGAGATCTTCCTGACCCAGGATCAAACCTGGGTCTCCCACATTGCAGGCAAATTCTTTACCATCTGAGCCACCAGGTAAGCCTTTTGTCTTTACTTGGTCTTAAATTTATTAACTTTGTTCTTAAATTTTAGAAATAATTAAAAGTATTTTAAATTTTAAAATGTTGGCAATAATTAGAAACTCTTTAAACTTATTTGAGTACTCATTGTGTAACTAAAGAGTGAGAATTTTGAACCTAATATACGTAGAATGGAAAAAAACAAATATACATAGAATGGAAACATGAATTAAGAATGTAATATTGTGCTTTGAGTTATAATAATAGCATTTAATGAGCACTTACTATTTATCAGAACTTACTTTAATAATTGTGTATGTATGTGTATGTGCAAATTTCTAATTCTTTAAACAGTTCCCAGAGGTATAAGCTCTCGTGTAGCACAGGAAAGTAAACTGAGTCAGATAATAAATAACCAATGGATAACCAACTGGACAAGGCAGTTAATATGTGGTGAAAGAATAATTTAATTCAGCCAGTGAAAGGATGGGCTACTTTTTTTTTTTACCTATATAGCTCATTACTTGAAAGCTCAGAATGTGTCTGTCACTCTATTAAGTAGAATTATATACATTATATTATTTAAGTCTCATTACCACAGCATCAAATACATATAAGTGTCCCTATTTTAGAGAGGATATTACTGATGCTTAGAGTTTCAGTAATTTCTGAAATAGCTTAACACTATCTAGTATACAGTTGGGACACAGAATCATATATATATGGACTAGTCTGCTGCCTAATATAAAGGATGCTAATGAACATTTTGGCATAGTTTTCCACTGAAAGAGAATAATAGGATGTTCAATGAAACCTGGATCATGTTGGAGCAGTTAATATTCTACGATTAAGCAGAAAAAAATTAAAATGTTTTAATTTGTTTTTCACTGTAATACTATATTCAGACATCTGCAAATTCTTGGATATGAGCATAATCCAAAGTCAGGCAGCATCTTTCCTCTGCAGTGTGACACACTGGACTTTGATAGAGCAGACACAGAAGAATATGTACTTTGCCATGTTTTATTTTTGTCAGAAAGCTATTGACAAGTCCAGCTGCCTAATACTGTCAGCCTGAAATCTATTGTAGGCTTGCAGAAAATGTCACGTGGATATATTTACATATCCCCAGGCCACACTCTCTGCCATCATTGGACTGTCAAATACATAGTTGATGGAAACTTTAAAAATTCTTAGGCAACCTATCCATTTCAAATATGTCCCTTCTACATGCCCTGATATATCTTTTTTTGCTTTGGACTTATATTGATAGCCTAGCTATACAAGCTTAAGCACACTGAAAGAGAGTATTCAAGCATTTTTTAAAGTACATTTAGGGAATTCCCTGGTGGTCCCAAGTGGCGCTAATGGTAAAGAACCTGCCTGCCAATACAGGAGATGTAAGAGACATGGGTTTGATATCGGGATCAGAAAGATGCCCTGGAGGAGTGCGTGGCAATCCACTCCAGTATTGTTGCCTGGAGAATCCCACAGAGGAGCCTTGCAGGCTACAGTCCATAGGATTGCAGAGTCGGACATGAATGAAGTGACTTAACACTCAGTACACTGGTGGTCCAGTGGTTAAGATGCTGTGTTTCCATTGCAGGTGGTGTGAGTTTGATTTCTAGTTTGGGAACTAAGTTCATGCATACCATGTGGTGTGGCCAAAGAAAATAAAAATTAAATAAACAAAAATGCATTTATATCTAAATTATTTGCTTCATAGTTTCCAATAATTAAGACAATTATTTTCTTAAACATAGAATAGTTCCTATGTTTTCACTGATGTTTTATTTGATTTTTTTGTTCTACTGACTTTTGAAGAGTTAAGAAAGAAACATTTTACAATGTACAAAATAAGGAAAGTACACTGTGAAGGCAAATCTTGCTTACTCTGGTTCTTCTGTTAAATAAATTAAACAAAGAGGCCATGAGGCTTTTAAAGTGACTCCTATGCAAACAAAAATCTAGGCCAGATTCAATGCACTGCTGCTGCTGCTGCTAAGTTGCTTCAGTTGTGTGCGACTCTGTGCGACCCCATAGACAGCAGCCAACCAGGCTGTCCATGGGATTCTTCAGGCAAGAATACTGGAGTGGGTTGCCGTTTCCTTCTCCAATGCATGAAAGTGTAAAGTGAAAGTGAAGTCGCTCCGTCATGTCTGACTCTTAGCGACCCCATGGACTGCAGCCTACCAGGCTCCTCCGTCCATGGGATTTTCTAGACAAGAGTACTGGAGTGGGGTGTCATTGCCTTCAATGCACTAGAATCCAAAAAATTTAAGAACAGCCAACTAGGCCTTCCCAAAAAGGTACCAACTTAAGCTTCAGTCAATCAAATAATTTCCTTGCTTCACTTGTATAAATACCTCTTTTCTAGTCCATGTTGGAGGAGTACTCCTGGACACTTTTGACTCAGTGTTGCCAGATTCATATCAATATATACTCCAATAAAATCTTTAAAATTTTAATCTTCTTCTGTTTATCTTTTAACACTCCAATATATTAGGTTCCCTTCTTCCTCCCTGTGTATCTACTTTAACTGCAACTCATATAAGCATGTATGTTTATATATAAATATATGGATATATTTACATAAAACATATATTCATATGAACATGAGAGATTCATATTATAAGCATGAATGTGTGTGTTCATATCATTGTTTTACAATATGGTGGCACATTTTACACAATGTTCTGTAATTTATAGCAAACTTTCCACGTCAGTACACAAACAACATGTCTCTAACGAAATTAGGAAATGAAAATTTAGATTTATCATTGATGTTCTAAAACTGTAACAGTCTTTTGTGCCCTCCATATCATCTTTAGGCATAACTCTAAAGCTAAAATCTTAAAACTTTAAAAAATTGTTCTATTTTTGTGATTAAAATAGTTTACATAGAGATATCAGAGAGTCCATTTTGTTTATTAGGGAAAATCACAACTATATTTGTACTAACTTAAAATATAGTTAGTATACAAGAGAAGACTATACACATGGACATCACCAGATGGCCAACACCAAAATCAGATTGACTATATTCTTTGCAGCCAAAGATGGAGAAGCTCTATATAGTCAGCAAAAATAAGATCCAGAGCTGACTGTGGCTCAGATCATGAACTCCTTATTGCCAAATTCAAACTGAAATTGAAGAAAGTAGGGAAAACCACTAGACCATTCAGGTACGACCTCAATCAAATCCCTTATGATTATACAGTGGAAGTGAGAAATAGATTTAAAGGACTAGATCTGATAGACAGAGTGCCTGATGAACTATGGACAGAGGTTCATGACACTGTACAGAGGACAGGGATCAAGACAATCCCCATGGAAAAGAAATGCAAAAACACAAAATGGCTGTATGAGGAAGCCTTGAAAATGGCTGTGAAGAGAAGAGAAGTGAAAAGCAAAGGAAAAAAGGAAAGATATAAGCATCTGAATGCAGAGTTCCAAAGAATAGCAAGAAGAGATAAGAAAGCCTTCCTCAGCGATCAATGCAAAAATAGAGGAAAACAACAGAATGGGAAAGACTAGAGATCTCTTCAAGAAAATTAGAGATAACAAGGGAACATTTCATGGAAAGATGGGCTCGATAAACAATAGAAATGGTATGGACCTAACAGGAGCAGAAGATATTAAGAAGAGGTGGCAAGAATACACAGAAGAACTGTACAAAAAAGATCTTCACGACCCAGATAATCACGATGGTGTGATCACTCACCAGAGCCAGACATCCTGGAATGTGAAGTCAAGTGAGACTTAGAAAGCATCACTACGAAAAAAGCGAGTGGAGGTGATGGAATTCCAGTGGAGCTATTTCAAGTCCTGAAAGATGATGCTGTGAAAGTGCTACACTCAATATGCCAGCAAATTTGGAAAACTCAGCAGTGGCCACAGGACTGGAAAAGTTTCATTCCAATCCCAAAGAAAGGCAATGCCAAAGAATGTTCAAACTACCACACAATTGCACTCATTTCAAACTCTGGTAAAGTAATGCTCAAAATTCGCCAAGCCAGGCTTCAGCAGTACATGAACCATGAACTTCCAGATGTTCAAGCTGGTTTTAGAAAAGGCAGAGGAACCAGAGATCCTATTTCCAACATCCGCTGGATCATGGAAAAAGCAAGAGTTTCTGAAAAACATCTATTTCTGCTTTATTGACTATGCCAAAGCCTTTGACTGTGTGGATCACAATAAACTCTGGGAAATTCTGAAAGAGATGGGCATACCAGACCATCTGACCTGCCTCTTGAGAAACCTATATGCAGATCAGGAAGCAACAGTTAGAACTGGACATGGAACAACAAACTGGTTCCAAATAGGAAGAGGAGTACTTCAAGGCTGTATATTGTCACCCTGCTTATTTAACTTCTATGCAGAGTACATCATGAGAAACGCTGTCTGGAGGAAGCACAAGCTAGAATCAAGATTGCCAGGAGAAATATCAACAACCTCAGATATGGAGATGACACCACTCTTATGACAGAAAGTGAAGAGGAACTAAAATGTCTCGATGAAAGTGAAAGAGGAGAGTGAAAAAGTTGGGTTAAAGCTCAACATTCAGAAAACTAAGATCATAGCATCTAGTCCCATCACTTCATGGGAAATAGATGGGGAAACAGTGGAAACAGTGTCAGACTTTATATTTCTGGGCTCCAAAATCACTGCAGATGGTGACTGCAGCCATGAAATTAAAAGTTGCTTACTCCTTGGAAGGAAAGTTATGACCAACCTAGATAGCATATTGAAAAGCAGAGACATTACTTTGCCAACAAAGGTCCGTCTTGTCAAGGCTATGGTTTTTCCAGTCGTCGTGTATGGATATGAGAGTTGGACTGTGAAGAAAGCTGAGCGCTGAAGAATTGATGCTTTTGAACTGTGGTGCTGGCTGGCGAGTCCCCTGGACTGCAAGAATATCCAACCAGTCCATTCTAAAGGAGACCAGCCCTGGGTGTTCATTGGAAGAACTGATGCTGAAGCTGAAACTCCAATACTTTGGCCACCTCATGTGAAGAGTTGACTCATTGGAAAAGACCCTGATGCTGGGAGGGATTGGGGGCAGGAAGAGAAGGGGATGGCAGAGGATGAGATGGCTGGATGGTATCACCGACAAGGAGGCCTGGAGTGCTGCGATTCATGGGGTATCAAAGAGTTAGACACGACTGAGTGACTGAACTGAACTGAACTGAACTGAAAATATAGTTATTACCTTTGATCATGAATGTAGGCAACAAATACTAATAGTATTAGCCCTAACTGTAACTTACTCACTTATAGATATTGCAGATATTTTCATAAGAATTTAGATATTACAGATGTTTTCATCTATGGTTAAGTCACTATGACATTGAAATAACAGGACCTATTAAACCAGATGCCATACTTTTATGTAATGTGTTAATGAATAAAGTATAAATAATTTCTGTATTCTTAAAAATTAACATTTCTGTATCAGCACAATCCCTATTCTTATATTATATGTAATATTAACTATTAAAATTTATCACAATTTTATAATAATTATAATCATTTATAATGTATATTTATAATTTTAATTAATAATTATTGTATTAATATATTAATATAATATATAATTATAATTTAAAATAAAATTCCAGTAGCTATTTAAATAAAAATGAAGTGGTGCAAAAACTCCTTTGCAAAATTTAGAAATATTCTTCCTCAAACCTAGTTAAAATAGTATTATACTTTTCTGTTTTTTTTTAAGGTTATCTGCATGATAGAAATGTATAAGCCTGGTCCACTTTGGCAATTTTCTCCATCTTCAGTGTAGCTGCTTGTTAATTTATATATTAAAATTACCTACATTATACAGATCCTTTAACTGTAGACACTTCATTAAGAATTATTTTATGATTTCTCCAAGTTCCTCTCTAACAGTGATTATGTCTACTCTGTCATTTCTTTTCCTGTGGTTTCATAACTTTTCTTGTTGTTTTTGAACATTAGATTCTTGCCTTCACTCACCCTCTCCAAAACAACAGCTCACTGTATTAACCATTTTTATTTCAGTTTTAGTCTTTTATGTTTAAATTTCAATTAACTTTTCCCCCTACTTTCCAGAGATTTTATATTCTTTTTTTTTTTATTTCTTTAGGAAATAAATTAACATATCTTTTCTAAGTCTGTCTTGTTTAACACTATTTATTCAAGCTATGAATTTTCATTTAGTGTGACTATTAGATTCTGGTTATAGAGTTTACCTTATTTTCTTATATATTATGTGATCTAAGTTTTGAGTTTATCTTATAATTTAGAATGTATATTTTTCTGTGTATTA
Source organism: Bos taurus (assembly GCF_002263795.3). Classification (NCBI taxonomy): domain Eukaryota; kingdom Metazoa; phylum Chordata; class Mammalia; order Artiodactyla; family Bovidae; genus Bos; species Bos taurus. The sequence goes on from NC_037336.1 coordinate 47,226,855, forward strand.
ACATATTTAATTTCTAGGTGTCAGGCTTTTCAACTTCTAGTTTCTTTTTCTTCCTAGATTAATTTCATATATTATTATGACCTAAAAGTATTATCTGTAATTTTCAATCATTCTCTGTAATTTATGAAGACTTCCTTTGTAGTCTAAATAATGATCAATGTTATATCATGTTTCATGGGTACATGAAAATGTGTATCTTCCATTATGAAATTATAGAAAGTTTGATATTTAAATTGTATCTAATATTCATTGCACTTTATTTCCTTGAAAGCAATATATATTAATATGGAGAATTTATATACCTGATAGATTTTAAAATTTTTTTGCTTGTGTGTATGTTAAAATGAGATGCATATGTTTTGAAGGTTTGATACAAATCTTTCCTGTGATACACAGAAAACTTAAAACTCAAGATTTAATATTCAGTTTTTAGTTTTTTTGATCTTCTCATGCAGCATATCGGATCTTAGTTTTGTGACTCGGGATCAGAATCATGCCTCCTGCAGTGGAAGTGTGGAATATTAACCACTGGGCCACTGAGAAAGTCCTGTGTTAGTTGCCCAGTCATGTCTGAGTCTTTGCAACCCCACGACTATAGCCCACCAGGGGTTATAGCCCGCTAATCTCCAGACAAGAATACTTACTCGTGTCCAACATTTTGTGACCCCAAGGATTGTACAGTCCATGGAATTCTCCAGGCCGGAATACTGGAGTGGGTAGCCTTTCTCCTCCAGGGGATCTTCCCAACCCAGGGATTGAATGTACCCCACATTGCAGGCAGATTTTTTACCATCTGAGCCACCAAGGAAGCCCAAAAAAGTCCTAATACTCATTAAATTTTGATAATTTTTTCTCTTATTTTTCCATGATTTGATTCTGTTTCAGGGTACTTATTTTAAGGTGCAGTTTCAATATCCCTTTTAATTTATTTTTTGCTTTTCATATTGTTAGGTAGAAAGTTAGGCATGAACAAGGGGTGGCCTGACTGAAAAAGATTCAAGATGATGTCTAAACTCTACCCCAGACATGCCCCAGTGTGGCCCAAGAGAGCTCACAAATATGTTACAAAAATAACCACAGAGACTTTTCCAATTTCTGAGCATGCGACTGAGGCACAAGGTGGATAGAAATAAACCACAAGGACTTTTCCAAATTTGGCACATGGGCCCTTGACTCACAGCTGTTTCATCAAGTAACCTTAGGCAGCCAAGAACCCATTGTGTGCTTAGCCGCTCAGTCATGTCCGACCCTTTGTGACCCCATGGATTGTAGCCCACCAGGCTTCTCTGTTCATGGGGATTCTCCAGGCAAGAATACTGGAGTGGGTTGCCATGTCCTCCTCCATGGGATCTTCCCAACCCAGGGATCAAACCCAGGTCTCCTGCATTCCAGGCAGGTCCTTTACTGTCTGAGTCACCAGGGAAGCCCAAGAACCCATTAAGGATTCATAAATTTGCTATACATACATACATCTGATTGTAATAGGTGTTGGAGAAGACTCTTGAGAGTCCCTTGGACTGCAAGGAAATCCAACCAGTCCATTCTGAAGATCAGCCTTGGGATTCCTTGGAAGGAATGATGCTAAAGCTGAAACTCCAATACTTTGGCCATCTCATGCGAAGAGTTGACTCATTGGAAAAGACTCTGATGCTGGGAGGGATTGGGGGCAGGAGGAGAAGGGGACGACAGAGGATGAGATGGCTGGATGGCATCACTGACTCGATGGACATGAGTCTGAGTGAACTCCAGGAGTTTGTGATGGACAGGGAGGCCTGGCGTGCTGCCATTCATGGGGTTGCAAAGAGTCGGACACGACTAAGCAACTGAACTGAACTGAACTGAATTATGGGAAAGACATACACAATAGTGCCTGTTGTTATAGAACTTTCAACTGTTAATCAAAAATCTCAGTCCAGGCCCACCTAGATGAATACGTAAAAGCCCTATTCTGCATGTCCCCAGACACACCTACTTCCCTGACTGGTCTTGATCATAAACCCATTTACAGTTCCTTTTCTAATTGGTGGCACATACAAGCCCTATTTTGCATAGGACAGAACCAAGAGGAAAAGACAGGAAGTATAAAAAATGGAAGCTAAGCCTGATCATGGTCACTTCTTTAGGGTCGGCCTACTCCCATGTATCGGGAGTGTATTATCCACTAGGTGTTTAATGAAAGTTTTGCCTCCTTGAGCTATACCTAGTCTGCTGTTTCGAATCTCTGTTATGATGAGGAAAGAGCCAAGAAATCCTGACTATTTGAGCTGTAATTAGTCTGTCCTTCCAAATCTTTGTTATAACAAGAAAAGAACCCAGGGAAATAAACCAACTTTAAATTATCAAAATTCTGTTTAAAGCTTTTAGCTACTTTCTAAGTAAATATCAATTTCATTAGATTTTTCCAAAAGAACTCTATGGACAGGGAGCCTAGTAGGCTTCAGTCCACGGAGTTACAACAGTCAGACATGACTGAGAGACTAATACACAATTTCAAAGGAAATTAATTTTCATCAATAATTAGAAACAATACCATGAAACTGTACAAATGTAGGTCAGAATAAATATATATGTGCTTTGTGGCTTCATAAACCATCATTCACTATATCTTTAAATAAAACAGTGGTAATCACAATTCATGGAGAAGTAATGAATGACTAGCAATGCAGAGCAACAGAATTGTATTAATATTTCTTTTACAGGCTGGGTACAGGGAAGTATTTCCCACAGAAATACCAAATATTTATACAAAAAAAAAATGTTTTCCAAATAACTGAAGAACACACACCAAAATTTACTTCTTATACTTTTTAACAGCAGCAATTCTTTGTTTACTTTCTTTTGCTTTCTTCTTCAACATTGACCTGTAAGGACATTACTGTGTTTTCAACAATCTCTTTGTAATGCTTTCAATTTTGCTTTCATTATTTGTAGGCATCTTTTTTTTTTTTTCCATTTCTGCCATCACATAACTGTCTCCCTATCACACACACACACACACACACACACACACACACACACACACACACACATACACACACTCATTTCATTTTTTAATCTCTACAATCTTATTTTATACATGAGATTATTTCAATAATTGTTTAGTTGATGGCTATTTACGAAATCACAATTTTCATGTCTTCTGTGCCACTGCCACTTCAACTGCCATAAATCTTTCTCTTATTTTATCTTATAATACATGTATATTGATCCTCAGCTAACTCTTATTTTATTGCAAGGTTATTAATGCTTCCTGAACAAATTATTTTCTGGATATTCATGTCTGAACAGGAATAAAGATAATTTTCAGAATGAAAGGATTTATCCTTCTTCAGTATGAGCTCTTTTAAGTTTTATGTCTTTATGGTCAGCAAATATTACTTACAAAGATAAGTCACAATGTAGACTGCCTCTTTATTTTCTCTTCTAGGCAGCTGCAAGCTTCTTCCAAACATTTTTGTTTTGTTTGTTTATCGTAGTTCATTTACAACCCTGCCTTTCCTGCTTCTCAAGAATTAATACCAAAATCCAGTTCAGGAATATAGCCATCTAGACCACATCTGGGGGCTTCCCTGGTGGCTCAGCTGTAAAGAGTCTGCCAGCCAATGTAGCAGACATGATTTTGATTCCTTGGTCAGGAAGATCCTGAGGAGAAGGAAATGACAACCTACTCTCGTATTCTTACCTGAGAAATTCCATGGACAAAGGAGCCTGGTTTCTATACTCCATGGGTTCACAAAGAGTTGGACACAACTTGGCAACTAAACAGAAACAAAGACTGCATTTATGTTTTCATGTTTCCAAAAGGTAATATTAGGTTTTAATTTCAGATTCTGCTACTTAATTTCAAAAATAACATTTTTTGTTTGCCTTATTTTACATATGTAGCCAGGAATATTCCCTCTAAATGTCTTCCTGCAGTCCTGAACTACACACATAATTGCAAAGATACATAAATATACACGTAAATGCATACATACATCTACAATACAGTTACTCCTAGATTTATAAATGATGACTCTTTTATTTTTTTCTATTTATCTTCTTGCTTTTGGATTTTATGTAGTTTTCAGAGAATAAGGAAACCATTATCTTTATTTATCAGTTAAAATTAGAATAAAAGTTATCTTTATAATATTTAACCTCATTTTTTTTCAAAAAAGGCTGTATTAATATTATCTATGGGTTTTTCAAAAATTATTTTTACCAAAGAATTATTTATAAAGCACCAAAAATAGTGATATAGGTAGTTTGAAAGAAAGCCTGCAGTTTGATGGTGCTGGTAATTAGGTTTTGTTGTCTGGGCCACATTTTATTTGACTTCACACATTTTCATTTGAACACCAACTGTTACAAAGCATATGGACTTCCAAAGCAATCCCATATGCTACAAAATGGCTGGCTGCTATCTACTTAGGATTCAAACAATGATGAGATTTTGTAATGATTGTGAAGTAGGAAAACTTTAAATTCTTTATCTAGTTTAATGTAGATTTTAGAGGCTCTAAAGTACAGAATTATGCTTTTTCTTATGCTAAGTTTTGTTCCTCCTTATGTGCTTTTGAAGTTTGAGTAAGAGTGTTTATAAAATATTTTAAAATGTAGTATTCTAAATGAGAACTATTTTGTATTAAATAATAAATTAAATGTAAATAATTGGAATCCCCAGCCATATTTCCATTAATTTTCATCATTTTTTGAGAATATCTCCAAAGGTAGAAGATCCCCTTCTGCACCCCTGCAGAAAGATCAACAATTAGACAACTACCTATGAGCAAAAATAGCTGTAGGAGAGTTCAGGAATCCCCTTAAGAAACTTTAGTAACACTGCTGCTGCTGTTGCTAAATCGCTTCAGTCATGTCCGACTCTGTGCGATCCCATAGACGGCAGCCTACCAGTCTCCCCCGTCCCTGGGATTCTCCTGGCAAGAACACTGGAGTGGGTTGCCATTTCCTTCTCCAATGCATGAAAGTGAAAAGTGAAAGTGAAGTCGCTCAGTCGTGTCCGACTCTTTGCGACCCCATGGACTGCAGCCCACCAGGCTCCTCAGTCCATGGGATTTTCCAGGGAAGAGTGCTGGAGTGGGGTGCCATTGCCTTCTCCTTTAGTAACACAGTGCAACAATAAAAGTTGAGAATAATTGCACTAAAAGGGAAAGAAGAACAGTTTCATTTTGTCTGCATCATTCCCCAGGCAGGCACTGTTCAATGCCAAGAGGAAATGCCATGGCCCTAATCAAAAGGAAACTCCATGGCCCTGAAGAGTTTCTAAGCAAGCCAAATGAGTATAGGGTGAGCAACTAGCATTTGTAGCTTTTGGGGGAAGTGCAGAAAGAGACTGTTTCAATTTTACTTTACCCAGAAAGACAAAGATGAGACATAATAAACAGGACATAAGAAGGAAAAAAAGAAGGGTAGGGTCAACTAGTGTCAGTGACCTGCAGGAGCAACTGCAGTTCCCAATGGCCTGCTCTCATTGCCTAAGAAACCGCCAATACAGTCTACACCAAGATTTTGCTCATTAAAATTTTGTGTCTGCAGACACTAACCACCTCAGTTCCTCCTCAACTTCTCCTCTCACTTCATTCTGAAGGCCAGGATCTACACTGGCAGGCAGCCGCAGCCTCTGTGACTGCTTTCTAGACCCAGCGGCTGACACACGCTGCTGCACATGCACTGGGGAATAGCCTCTACAGCTATGCATTTCCTGCCACTTGCCTGGCTCCTGTCACTGACCTCTACTACCGTGTGCATTCCAGTGGCAAGACCCTATAGCCATGGGAGTGCATGCCACCAGCCAAGGCCCCCAAACCTGCTGGTTAGTCTATCTCCAGCCCTGACCCATGTCATGCGCTTGCACTTCTGAGCTTACTTACTGCTAGCCCTTGTAGCTGTGTACCTGCACTCTCCTGGGCCAAATCCCATCACTGGCCTTCCTTGCTCTGATCCCATGTGGTGGGATCACAGCAGGGGAGATTTTGGATTGCATGAGGTCTCACTGTCTCAGGTCACTGTGGTCCATAACATCAACAACTGTATGGTCTCTTGTGAGTGGCACAGTATGTCTGGAGTAACTGTGAGTGTTATTGAGTTGTCAGCTGGGCATTCAGGTCCAGAAGCTAAGCTAGAGATCAGAGCAGGCAGAAACGGTGGCTAGAGTCAGTGATGTGCACACACTTGGCGGTAAGAGTTATAGGTGCCACCTAGAAGAAATGACCAGGGCCAACCCTGGGCACCCTGGAACCTGCAGAGACTTTGACTATTGGCATGGACCCCAGTGGCTACAGGATACCTGAAGTATTTTCCAGGACCACACAGCTGTCAATGCTATGGATTCAGCCTAAGATAGTGGGACACCACTTTTCTCCGGAACCAGAGCCACCAAAAATCCCCGTATTAGCACTCTGCACCACTATAAATAGCATCACAGAAGATGCCAGTGCGATTTCACCCACAGACTGAGGTCTTTCTTACCAAAGTCAATTCATAATGTCTAAGAGAGGTGACTGCTTCTTCATGTGTGCAGACACACATGCAAGGTAACAGGGATCAGGGAAGCATGGCACCACCACAGGAACACTGTTTCCAAAGAAAAATATATATATAAATAGTCTGACAAAGAATTCAAAACAGTTGTTTTAAATAATTAAGAGAGCTATACAGATATAAATAATCTAACAAAATCAGGAAAATACTACTAGAAAATACAAGAAGTTCAACATAAATGGAAATGGTGGAAAATAGAACCAAACAAAAAATTAGAGTTGTATAATAAGATGTAGGCACTACAGAATTCAATAGATGGTTTAATAGCAGACTAGATTAATCAGAAGAATTTGTGTACACAGAGATGTACCATTTGCAATTATCCAGTAATAACAGCTAAAATAAATACAAGTGAAAGGAATGAACAAAGCTACAGGAATAACTAAGACATAACTAAGAAAAATAATCTACAAGTTACCAGAATCCCAGAGGGAGAAGAGAAGAAACAGGAAGAAAGATTTTTTTTTTTTTAAAGAAACAATAACTGATAACTTTCTAAATATATGGGGGAGATTTGGACACTAAAGTTCATGAAGTTCACAGGTCTCCATACAAATTCAACTCAAGGAAATATTCTCCAAGACATATTATGTTAAAATCTTCAAAAATCAAAGGCAAAGAGAGAATCTTGAAAACAGCAAAACAAGGCTGTTACTAACATGTTTGTGTGCATGCTCAGTTGGGTCCGATTCCTTGCAATTCCATGGACTGTAGCCCGCCAGATTCCTCTGTCATTGAGACTTTCAAGTCAAGAATATTGGAGTGAGTTGCCATTTCCTCCGCCAGGGGATCGAAACCATCTCCTGTATCTCCTGCATTCGCAGCCAGAGTCTTTACCACTGAGCCACCACCAAACCATCATAATTGTATCCGATTTCTCAGCAGAAACTTTAAAGACCAGAGAGATTGGAATGCTACATTCAAGGTGCAGAAAAAAACAAAAAACAAAACAGTCAATCAAGAATACTTAATCCAGTAAAGTTGTCCTTCAGAAATGAAGATAAGATAAAGATTTTCTCAGACAAACAAAAACCAAGTGGGTTTACTGCCACTAGACCTGCCTTACAAGAAATCCTGAATGGAGTTGCTCAAGCGAAAATTAAGGGACATTAATTGGAAAATGAGCCTTGGAATATGGAATGAAGCAGGGCAAAGACTAATAGAGTTTTGCAAAGAAAATGCACTGGTCATAGCAAACACCCTCTTCAAACAACACGAGAGAAGACTCTACACATGGACATCACCAGATGGTCAACACCAAAATCAGACTGATTATATGCTTTGTAGCCAAAGATGGAGAAGCTCTATACAGTCAAGAAAAACAAGACGGGGAGCTGACTGTGGCTCAGATCATGAACTCCTTATTGCCAAATTCAGACTTAAACTGAAGAAAGTAGGGAAAACCACTAGACCATCCAGGTATGACCTAAATCATATCCCTTATAATTATACAGTGGAAGTGAGAAATAGATTTAAGGGACTAGATCTGATAGATAGAGTGCCTGATGAAATATGGACGGAGGTTTGTGACATTGTACAGGAGACAGGGATAAAGACCATCCCCATGGAAAAGAAATGCAAAAAAGCAAAATGGCTGTCGGAGGAGGCCTTACAAATAGCTGTGAAAAGAAGAGAAGCAAAAAGCAAAGAGAAAAGGAAAGATATAGGCATCTGAATGCAGAGTTCCAAAGAATATCAAGAAGAAATAAGAAAGCCTTCCTCAGCGATCAATGCAAAGAAATAGAGGAAAACAACAGAATGGGAAAGACTAGAGGTCTCTTCAAGAAAATCAGAGATACCAAGGGAACATTTCATGTAAAGATGGGCTCGAGAAAGAACAGAAATGGTATGGACCTAACAGAACATATTAGGAAGAGGTGGCAGGAATATACAGAAGAACTGTACAAAAAAGATCTTCATGACCAAGATAATCATGATGGTGTGATCACTCACCTAAAGCCAGACATCCTGGAATGTGAAGTCAAGTGGGCCTTAGAAAGCATTACTACAAACAAAGCTAGTGGAGGTGATGAAATTCCAGTTGAGCTATTTCAAATCCTGAAAGATGATGCTGTGAAAGTGCTGCACTCAATATACCAGCACATTTGGAAAACTTAGCAGTGGCCACAGGACTGGAAAAGGTCAGTTTTCATTCCAATCCCAAAGAAAGGCAATGCCAAAGAGTGCTCAAACTACTGCACAATTGCACTCATCTCATGGCACCCCACTCCATTACTCTTGCCTGGAAAATACCATGGATGGAGGAGCCTGGTAGGCTGCAGTCCATGGGATCACAAAGAGTCGGACACTATTGAGAGTCTTCACTTTCACTCATTGGAGAAGGAAATGGCAACCCATTAGTGTTCTTGGCTGGAGAATCCCAGGGATGGGGGAGCCTGGTCGGCCGCTGTCCAGGGGGTCGCACTGAGTCAGACACGACTGAAGCGACTTAGCAGCAGCAGCAGCACACGTTAGTAAAGTAGTGCTCAAAATTCTCCAAGCCAGGCTTCAGCAGTACGTGAACTGTGAACTTCCAGATGTTCAAGCTGGTTTTAGAAAAGGCAGAAAGCCAGAGATCAAATTGCGAACATCCGCTGGATCATCAAAAAAGCAAGAGAGTTCCATAAAAACACCTATTTCTGCTTTATTGACTATGCCAAAGCCTTTGACTGTGTGGATCACAATAAACTGGGGAAAATTCTGAAAGAGATGGGAATACCAGACCACCTGACCTGCCTCTTGAGAAACCTGCATGCAGGTCAGGAAGCAACAGTTAGAACTGGACATGGAACAAGAGACTGGTTCCAAATAGGAAAAGGAGTACGTCAAGGCTGTATATTGTCACCCTGCTTATTTAACTTCTATGCAGAGTACATCATGAGAAACACTGGGCTGGAAGAAGCACAAGCTGGAATTAAGATTGCCAGGAGGAATATTAATAACCTCCGATATGGAGATGACATCACCCTTATGGCAGAAAGTGAAGAGGAACTAAAAATCCTCCTGAAGAAAGTGAAAGTGGAGAGTGAAAAAGTTGGCCTGAAGCTCAACATTCAGAAAACGAAAATCATGGCATCTGGTCCCATCACTTCATGAGAAATAGATGAGGAAACCATGGAAACAGTATCAGACTTCATTTTGGGGGACTCCAAAATCACTGCAGATGGTGACTGCAGCCATGACATTAAAAGACACTTACTCCTTGGAAGGAAAGTTATGACCAACCTAGACAGCATATTCAAAAGCAGAGACATTGCTTTGTCAATAAAGGTCCGTCTAGTCAAGGCTATGGTTTTTCCAGTGGTCATGTATGGATGTGAGAGTTGGACTGTGAAGAAAGCTGAGCGCCGAAGAATTGATGCTTTTGAACTGTGGTATTGGAGAAGACTCTTGAGAGTCCCTTGGACGGCAAGGAGATCCAGCCAGTCCATTATGAAGGAGATCAGCCCTGGGATTTCTTTGGAAGGAATGATGCTAAAGCTGAAACTCCAGTACTTTGGCCACCTCATTAGAAGAGTTGACTCATTGGAAAAGACTCTGATGCTGGTAAGGATTGGGGGCAGGAGGAGAAGGGGACAGCAGAGGATGAGATGGCTGGATGGCATCACTGCTTCGATGGACGTGAGTCTGAGTGAACTCCGGGAGTTGGTGATGGACATGGAGTCCTGGTGTGCTGTGATTCATGGGGTCACAAAGAATCAGACATGACTGAGAGACTGAAATGAACTGAACTGACTGAATGCTGGGTGACCTACTGAAACTTAGAAGTTGATGTGTTAATGTGCCTCATAATACTACTGCTGGCTCTGTGAACAGTGACAAACTACTGGGATATATTAACTTTAGCAATGGGCAAATTTATATAAGTGTAGGAAATTTTAGACAATTAGGACAAAGTAATTAGACATCTATGATAAGCAATCCACTGCTTTTTCAAAGTGCTTTCTTAATAACAAAGAAAATACTTATACTTACATAAATCTGGCTCCTTTAAAAAAATATAAGTAAGTTAAAATGTCACTTGTGTCTGTTACTGAATTTTAATGAGTTCTGCAAGATCCTTGAAAAAAGGGATCTTGAGACACAATTGTTAATACAAAAATCTCCAGGGTTATATAAGAATAAATAATAATAAATTCTGCATTGTTATCTGAGTGGACCCTGGGTTCTCTGACTAATAGCAAAATGTGAATGAGTAATAACAGGGTGTTTATCAAGATAATTTATGTCACTAATAATAATAACTAAGATTTATATAACAATCCATTATGATTAACAAGACCATATACCGTATCTTATTTACTATAATAGTAAGAAATAGATAGTAATGAAATCATATCTTACTTGATTTAATGTGATTCAACTGAGGTTCAAAGATTTAAGGTACCTTACCAAGAACACACTGGCATAAAGGAAAACTTGAAACATGAACTCAGAATCTGATATTAATTATTATTTTCTCAGAATACTCATGCATACCTTTTTATTGTCTATATTATTTTTAACTCACAAATGTCCTACAAAATATTTAGCTATTTTCTACAGATGACTGATTAATATCAAAAGATATTTCTATTTAACTTAAATTTTCAAGCTTTATTTTAACTTTTCCTTAGTAATAGATATAATTATCCTGCTTAGGCTTGGTTTACGGAACCGTCTCAAAAACATGCAACCTAGGGGTAATATGATTCTTTCTTCTCTGGCTGTTAATTCTTTCACAATGTGGGCCCTTTCCTACTAACAGATAAACTTTCGTCACTTACTGATCAGCTTGCAAAAACTATAAGCATGTACTGCATACATTAAATACATGTTAATGGATAGTTGGAAGAAGCACAAGCTGGAATCAGGATTGCCAGGAGAAATATCAATAACCTCAGATATGCAGATGACACCACCCTTATGGCAGAAAGTGAAGAGGAACTAAAAAGCTGTTGATGAATGTGAAAGAGGAGAGTGAAAAAGTTGGCTTAAAGCTCAACATTCAGAAAACTAAGATCATGGCATCTGGTCCCATCACTTCATGGGAAATAGATGGGGAAACAGTGGAAACAGTGGCAGACTTTAGTTTGGGGGGCTCCAAAATCACTGCAGGTGGTGACTGCAGCCATGAAATTAAAAGACCTTACTCCTTGGAAGGAAAGTTATGACCAACCTAGATAGCATATTCAAAAGCAGAGATGTTACTTTGCCAACAAAGGTCCATCTTCAAGGCTATGGCTTTTCCAGTGGTCATGTATGTTTGTAAGAGTTGAACTGTGAAGAGGGCTGAGTGCCAAAGAATTGATGCTTTTGAACTGTGGTGTTGGAGAAGACTCTTGAGAGTCCCTTGGACTGCAAGGAGATCCAACCAGTTCATCCTAAAGGAGATCAGTCCTGGGTGTTCTTTGGAAGGATTGATGCTAAAGCGGAAACTCCAATACTTTGGCCACCTCATGTGAAGAATTAACTCATTGGAAAGGACTCTGTTGCTGGGAGGGATTAGGGGCAGGAGGAGAAGGGGACGACAGAGGATGAGATGGCTGGATGTCATCACCGACTCGATGGACATGAGTTTGAGTGAACTCTGGGAGTTGGTGATGGACAGGGAGGCCTGGCGTGCTGCGATTCATGGGGTCACAAAGAGTTGGACAAGATATAGCGACTAAACTGAACTGAATGGATAGTTAATATATACTAATAAATAGTTCTTCGTTCTGAACAAATACAGCCGTACACTAACTATATAATCCATTCAATCATTCATGAAGTGATTACTGAATGCCTAGTATATGCTAGGCTTTCTTCTTGGTGTTGGAGAAGCAACTATAGACAAAAATTAAAAAGTCTTAATTGTCACAGAGGTGTTTTTTTTTTTTTTTCTTACAGTTAAAGAAAGAGGATGGAAAAAGAAAAAAAATAAATATACAGCATTTTAGGCTGTAATAGTAGTGATCAAATAAAATATAGTAGAGAAATAATCTGGAAAATGAAATTAGAGCAAAGATTTGAGTATGGGTAGGTAGTGCACTGTCTGGATACCAGTTGGAAAGCTTCCCATGAAGAGACATAGCAGGCACAGGAAGGGCCTGGATAGCATTATCTTGGCAAGGTCATGGAGCAAAAGGTCAGAGTGCCACAGAGCTGTCAGAAGAAACTAAATGGGACAGTGGTTACGAATAACCAGTGAGGTAGCAGAGGTCAGAGGTCACTTAGGACCTCTGAATTATTTTCTGGAAGAGATGAAAAGCTATTAGATAATTTTAAGCAGAGGAATAAGTCTTTGATTTACAATTTGAAAGAACCACAGTGTCTACTCTGTGGAGAACAGACTGTAGGAGGGAAAGACAGAAAATGAGAAACTCAGTAAAAGCCTCATTACAACAGTCCAGATGAGAGGTAATGAGGGCTTGAATAAGCATAGCAGAGGTGTAGATGGTGAGCTGCAGTCATATTTGTAATAGATTTTGAGGATGAAGCCAACAGGATTTGCTGACATTTAGAACATGGGATTAGATAGGTTTGGGGACAGATAGGTTTGGGAAAATACAGTTAAAAATTATTAAGATCATCCTTTCTTAGTAGTATCTGAAATAAAGGAAAGGAATATTTCATCTTATTTTGGTGTGCCTATAATGTATGTCAGGGCTTCCCCAAGTGGCACTAGTGGTACAGAACACTCCTGTCAATCCAGGAGACAAAAGAGACATGGGTTTGATTCCTAAGTCAGGAAGGTATCTTGGAGGAGGGCATGGTAACCCACTCCAGTATTCTTTCCTGGAGAATCCCAAGGAGAGGAGCTGGGAAGGCTACAGTCCATGGGGTCACAAAGAGTAGGACATGACTGAAGTGACTTAGCACACAACACACATAATGTATGTTTACAGTTCGGATTTTACAATACTTGCTTGCTGCTGCTAAGTCGCTTCAATCGTGTCCAACTCTGTGCGACCCCATAGATGGCAGTCCCCTAGGCTCCTCCATCCCTGGGATTCTCCAGGCAAGAATACTGGAGTGGGTTGCCATTTCTTTTTTCAATGCATGAAAGTGAAAAGTGAAAGTGAAGTCGCTCAGTCGTGCCCAACTCTTAGTAACCCCATGGACTGCATAAACTTCCTTGATAAAGGACACTGAGGTCACTGATGGAGCCCCATCTATAGAAGTTCAATAATTTTGCAGGAACATTTCAATAAGTGTCAACAACATCCACAAACACAATGTCATCATAGAGGCTGCTTTCTTCCTTTAGTAAGTCATCCTCCTCTTGGAGATTATGTATATGATTGAGAAGTCTTTGAGGGCGAGAATTAAGGGTTTTTAAAAGAGCATCACCTTCCTGAATAATATAAATAAAACCACCTGCAACTCCCTCCACACCTTCCATGAATTCATGAGGCAAGGCACCCTCCCCAGTTGTAACGACTCTGAGAACTCCTCCTCCATCATTAACTGTCACTTTGTGGAGATTCCTTGACACCAGGCCTTGGAGGTCTTGGCTCTCCCACAGGATTGTACCTTCAAAGCTCTCAAGTAAGATGAATTGCTCCACAGGCTTGTACCACAGCTTGTTCACCTGCACACCACAGCTCAGAGGACTGAAGCGAGCATTGAAGAGGGCCTCCTCCTGTTCTGCGTGATAAAGCTTGACAGTGATGTTCCTCTGGAAACCCACATCACCGGCATCATAAAACACCCCAAGACTCATAATAATGATTGGATAGAGAACCCGGAAGCTTACGCTGACAACTCGGTCCTCAGAGAGCCCTGATGAAGTGTCTTCCAAAAGACTGAATGCTTTAATCTCCTGATTCAGAACTGGATTCATGATGTTGAGTAGCAAGTAACAATACTTGCTTAGTAAGAATCAAATGTAAAAAAAAAAAAAAAAAAAAAGTGTCTAAATGCCAAAGAAGACTTACAGTGTGGAACAGGCCAAGTATGGAACTATAGTAAATTTGATGGGTCTTCCACATCAGTTACTTAATTGTTTTCTTATAAAAAAAAAAAAAAAAGGGTACCCACTGATTCACTCTGACATTTTCTGCTGTTCATAGTGGTTGTACAAAATGGAAAGCAGTCCCTGAGATAGTTGGCATAAGCAGGGTCAAATGTAAATGCACACAGTGGTGACACAATTATATCATTACATAAACTACTCTAAGAAGTGATTCAAAAGCAGAGTATCTCCTGTAGCAGTATTACGTTTTCTACGTGAATTCTGAAAACTGATCTCATCATTTACTAGTGAACAGATTGTAAAAAAAAGTTATTTTTGTCTAAAATTGTTAAGATGATAATACTTTTCTTCTATATAGTTTATTATTGGAAATTAAGTTCATTCAACATTTTTATATGCACCACCAGTTATTTTGATAAACAACCTTCAAAATCATGATGTTTAGCTTTCTCATTTGTACTCAGAAGCACTTACAATCCTTCACTTATGTCTATATTAGATATTCTTCTTCAGTGAAACACAGTAAGTCTCTTTATATCCAGAGGGGATAGGTTCTAGGACCCCTGTAAATACCAAAATCTATAGGTACTCAAGTCCCTTATAAAACATGGTGTGGTATTTACATAAAACCCATGAACATACTTGAAACTATCTCTAGATTACTAGAGTTCAGTTCAGTCACTCAGTCATGTCTGACTCTTTGAGACCTCATGGACTGCAGCATGCCAGACCTCGCTTTCCATCACCAGCTCCTGGAGTTGACTCAAACTCATGTCGACTGAGTTGGTGTAGCCATCCTACCATCTCATCCTCTGAGTCCCCTTCTCCTCCCGCCTTCAACCTTTCCCAGCATCAGGGTCTTTTCAAATGAGTCAGCTCTTCACATCAGGTGGCCAACGTATTGAAGTTTCAGCTTTGGCATCAGTCTTTCCAATGAATATTCAGGACTGATTTCCTTTAGGATGGACTGGTTGGAACTCCTTGCAGTCCAAGGGACTCTCAAGAATTTTCCAAGACCACAGTTCAAAAGCATCAATTCTTTTGCTCACTCAGCTTTCTTTATAGTACAACTCTCACGTCTACACATGACTACTGGAAAATCCATAGCTTTCACTAGATGGACTTTTGTTGGCAAAATAAACTCTTTGATTTTTAATATGCTGTTTAGTTTAATCATGACTTTTCTTCAAAGGAGTAAGCGTCTTTTAATTTCATGGCTACAGTCAGCATCTGCAGTGATTTTGGAGCCCCCAAAATAAAGTCTGACACTGTTTCCACTGTTTCCCCATCTATTTTCCATGAAGTAATGGGACCAGATGCCACGATCACAGTTTTCTGAATGTTGAGTCTTAAGCTAACTTTTTCACTCTCCTCTTTCACTTTCATCAAGAGGCTTTTTAGTTCTTCCACACTTTCTGCAATAAGGGTGGTGTTATCTGCATATCTGAGGTTATTGATATTTCTTCTGGCAATCTTGATTCCAGCTTGTGCTTCATCCAGCCTGGCATTTATCATGATGTACTCTGCATATAAGTTAAATAAGTAGGGTGACAATATACAGTCTTGACGTACTCCTTTCCAGATTTGGAACCAGTCTATTGTTCCATGTCCAGTTCTAACTGTTACTTCCTGACCTGCATACAGATTTCTCAGGAGGCAAGTCAGGTGGTCTGGTATACCCATCTCTTTCAGAATTTTCCACAGTTTATTGTGATCCACACAGTCAAAGGCTTTGGCATAGTCAATAAAGCAGAAATAGATTTTTTTTTTTTCTGGAACAATCTTGCTTTTTGATGATCCAACAGATGTTGGCAATTTGATCTCTGATTCCTCTGACTTTTCTAAATTCAGCTTGAACATCTGGAATTTCACAGTTCACGTACTGTTGAAGCTTGACTTGGAGAGCATCACTTTGAGCATCACTTTACTAGCAGGTGAGATGAGTACAATTGTGCAGTAGTTTGAGCATTCTTTGACACTGTCTTTCTTTGGGATTAGAATGAAAACTGACTTTTTCCAGTCCTGTGGACACTGCTGAGTTTTCCACATTTGCTGGTATATTGAGTGCAGCACTTTCACAGCATCATCTTTTAAGATTTGAAATAGCTCAACTGGAGTTTCATCACCTCCACTAGCTTTATTCATAGTAATGTTTCCAAAGGCCCACTTGACTTAGCATTCCAGGATGTCTGGCTCTAGGTGAGTTTTCACACCATTGTGATTATCTGGGTCATGAAGATCTTTGTTGTATAGTTCTTCTATGTATTCTTGCCACCCTTCTTAAAATCTTCTGTTTCTGTTAGATCCACACCATTTCTGTCCTTTATAGTGCCCATCTTTACATGAAATGTTCCCTTGGTATCTCTAATTTTCTTGAAGAGATCCCTAGTCTTTCCCATCCTATTGTTTTCCTCTATTTCTTTGCACTGATCACTGAAGAAAACTTTCTTAAGTCTCCTTGCTATTCTTTGGAACTCTGCATTCAAATGGATATATCTTTCCTTTTCTCCTTTGCTTTTCCTTTCTCTTCTTTTCACAACTATTTGTAAGGTCTCAGACGGCCATTTGGACTTTTCACATTTCTTTTTCTTGGGGATGGTCTTGATCCCTGCCTCCTGTGCAATATCATGAACCTCCGTCCATAGTTCTTCAGGCACTCTATCAGATCTAGTCCCTTGAATCTATTTCTCACTCCCACTGTATAATCGTAAGGGATTTGATTTAGGTCATACCTGAATGGTCTAGTGGTTTTCCCTACTTTTTAAATTTAAGTCTGAATTTGGCAATAAGGAGTTCATGATCTGAGCCACAGTTAGCTCCCGGTCTTTTTTTTGCTGACTGCGTAGAGTTTCTCCAACTCTTGATTAGTTATTACAGATAACTATAACATATAACACAATGGAAACACTATATAAACAGCTGTAAATAGAATACAAATGTAAATAATTGCCAGTACAAGGCAAATTCAAGATTATCTCTTTAGAACTTTCTGGAATGCTGTTTTTCCCCAAATATTTTTAGTCCATGATTGGTTAAATCCACATCCACAGATGCAGAATGTGTGGGTATGGAGGTAGACTGTATTGTATCTTTAACTTTAAAAATAACAACATTTATTAAGGTCTTAAACTGTCTTCTTTTTTTATTCCATTGAAATTTCTAGCTTTACCTATCTCTATAAATAAACTATGAGCTCCTTGATATCAAGGAACTTTCCATTATTCAAACTGGTTCCCAACACAAATCACAGTACCTCAATAAATATTTATATAAAACTGCATATGATCTAAGTCTCAAAAATAAATTATATCTATGAAAGTTTTTAATTAACAAATGAACTTTGAAGCAAATGTCTTTGGTTTATATAAGGACAAAAAATAGCCTCCTGACTACCTCTGATTTCTTTTGTTTAGCACAACATTTTTGAGATGCATTGATGCTGTTGCATGAATCAGGATGATTATCTCTTTTTATTGTATTCTACTTAAGTATTCTACTTAATGGTGAAGAAATAAACATTTTAATACTGAAGTCACTGTCAATTGGCATATGCCATACTCTTGAAGGATACCAAGGAAAATGAGGAACAAACATATTTACTCCCAATAGTTCCCTAAACAATCCTTTTCTTCCCACTTTTGTCATTTTCCTTCATCTGTACCTAGAAGATAATACTGAAGAAACCAAGTGTAAATAACAATAAATTAACTGAAAGTTCTTTCTTATAATAATATGAGCTTTGTTCTAAAACTGAAACTTGAAATATCAAGGCATCTTTTATTTCATTCATTAATTTCATCAGTTGAATTCTGTCTCTTTTAAAAGAACATTATTTCAATTAAGCATATTGTTTTAAAAGAAATTAAACATAATTTATTTTAACATATTGTTGTAATTATTCATCTCTTACAATGACTAGAGCATCACAGGACATGACCCACATACACTGTTTGCCTCTCTCAAATCATACAAACTCTAACCAGAGTGAGTTTGTGACAACGTTCTTATATTTGTGGTTACCTTAACTTTCATATTTGAAGAATGTGGCATGATTGAGAGGAGAAAATATAGACTTTAAAGCCAAGTTAGTTGTTTGTTTGTTTTCCTTTCTTTAATAATTTGTTATCTGTGTTAAGTATGGAAAATAACTCAACCATTTGACTCACCAGTTTTTATTCAGTGAT
Organism: Bos taurus; assembly: GCF_002263795.3. Classification (NCBI taxonomy): domain Eukaryota; kingdom Metazoa; phylum Chordata; class Mammalia; order Artiodactyla; family Bovidae; genus Bos; species Bos taurus. Next base: position 47,245,521 of record NC_037336.1, read on the forward strand.
ATGATTATAATTACATAGAATTGTGGTGAGAAAAAGATTAGATGTTCCTGTAAGTATTCCATCAGTAATAGTTCCTTCCTGATGACTGAGTTGTCCATTTTGTCAGATAATGGTTATTTATTTTTAGCCCTTGTCTCAACTTGTTCATTATCCAGTGCTTTTCTTTTCTCAAGAGTTTTATTAATGTAATTATATTTACTCCCTCCATAATCTCTTTCTCAAGATCTTAATGTTGATCACACGGGTATTAAAATCTAAATAGGTAGTAAACATAAAAAAAAAAAAAGCTGTGCATGTTTATTCTATACACAATGGTGATGATGTTAATATCATTTAGGCTAAATACTACACAAAATTTAAAAACCTATGGCCATGGATTATAAGTAAGAAGAAATACTATTTACTAAGAATATCAAGAAAATTTTGACCTCATGGGTTAACTTCCAGTCATTATTTATGGCTCTTTAGTGTTTATTTTGAAGAAGGAAGCTAAAGATGTGTCTACAGAACAAAGTAAGCCAGGCATGATACAAACTTGCTTTTCACACCAAACTTGTTTTGTGGTAAACTGTAGTGAATATTGTAGCATTTCTTTTAAGGGCAATTTCATTCATTTGGAAAATTAGAAACAATGAACTCTTTTACACATCTTTATACAATCTATACTATATGTTCAACAAGTAGGTAGTTAAAAATATTTGCTGTTTTGAATTAAGTGAATTGGACCATAAAATTAGATTTTGCTTTGGGTTACCCAAAGAAACATTTCACTTATATGAGAAAAGTTAAATGTTTCAAACCAACTTATATTATAAACAGGATTCAGAGTTTGTGATTTATTCTAGACCTAAAAATAAATGTTCTTACTTAATTTCTCCTCAAATATGGTAAGATTTCTCAACAAAAAGCTATATATTTTTCTCTTTCAAGAACAAAATGCTGGCAATAAATATCAGGGAGGTTTATAGCTCAGTTTCAACACAAGGCTGGAGTATGTGGTGAGGGGTGGAAAATCAACTAGATAGATAGATAGATAGATAGATAGATATTGTTGTTGTTGCTCAGTCTCCCAATTGTGTCTGACTCTTTGCAACCCCATGGATTGCAGCGCCCCAGGCCTCCCTGTCCTTCACTATCTCCAGGAGTTTGCCCAAGTTCATGTTCATTGCATCAGTGATGCCATCCAGCCATCTCATCTTCTGAGGCCCTCTTCTCCTTCTGCTCTCAATCTTTCCCAGCATCAGGGACTTTTCCTATGAGTTGTCTGTTTGCATCAGATGACCAAAATATTGGAACTTCAGCTTCAGCACCAGTCCTTCCAGTGAACGTTCAGGGTTGATCTCCCTTAAGATTGACTGGTTTGATCTTGCTGTCCAGGGGAGTTTCAGGAGTCTTCTCCAGCGCCACACCTTGAAGATAGCAATTCTTTGGCATTCGGCCTTCTGTATGGTCCACCTCTCACAACCAAACGTGACCACTAGAAAGACCATAGCCTTGACTATACGAACCTTTGCCATCAGAGTAATGTCTCTGCTTTTCAACATACTGTCTAGGTTTGTCATCACTTTCCTGGCAAGAAGCAACTGTCTCCTGATTTCATGTTTGCAGTCACCATCCACAGTTATTTTGGGGCTCAAGAAAGGAAATCTGTCACTATTTCCACATTTTCCCCTTCTATTTGCCATGCAGTAATGGGGCTGCAATTTCCCACCTTGAAGGTCAGGAAGGGCGGTGGTGAGGAGATACCCCTCATCCAAGGTAAGGAACAGCAGCTGTGCTTTGTTGGAGCAGCCGTGAAGAGATAACCCACGCCCAAGGTAAAAGAAACCCAAGTAAGATGGTAGGTGTTGCAAGAGGGCATCAGAAGGCAGATACACTGAAACCATACTCACAGAAAACTAGTCAATCTAATCACACTAGGACCACAGCCTTGTCTAACTCAATGAAACAAAGCCATGCCCGTGGGGCCACCCAAGACGGGTGGGTCATGGTGGAGAGATCTGACAGGATGTGGTCCACTGGAGAAGGGAATGGCAAACCACTTCAGTATTCTTGCCTTGAAAACCCCATGAACAGTATGAAAAGGCAAAATGATAGGATACTGAAAGAGGAACTCCCCAGGTCAGTAGGTGTCCAATATGCTACTGGAGATTAGTGGAGAAATAACTCCAGAAAGAATGAAGGGATGGAGCCAAAGCAAAAAGAATACCCAGCTGTGGATGTGACTGGTGATAGAAGCAAGGTCCGATGCTGTAAAGAGCAATATTGCATAGGAACCTGGAATGTCAGGTCCATGAATCAAGGCAAATTGGAAGTGGTCAAACAAGAGATGGGAAGAGTTAATGTTGACATTCTAGGAATCAGCAAACTAAAATGGACTGGAATGGGTGAATTTAACTCAGATGACCACTATATCTACTACTGCAGGCAGGAATCCCTCAGAAGAAATGGAGTAGCCATCATGGTCAACAAAAGAGTCCAAAATGCAGTACTTGGATGAAATCTCAAAAACGACAGAATGATTTCTGTTCGTTTCCAAGGCAAATCATTCAATATCACAGTAATCCAAGTCTATGCTCCAATCAGTAATGCTGAAAAAGCTGAAATTGAACAATTCTATGAAGACCTACAAGACCTTTTAGAACTAACACCCAAAAAAGATGTCCTTTTCATTATAGGGGACTGGAATGCAAAAGTAGGAAGTTAAGAAACACCTGGAGTAACAGGCAAATTTGGCCTTGGAATATGGAATGAAGCAAGGCAAAGACTAATAGAGTTTTGTCAAGAGAACGCACTGGTCATAGCAAACACCCTCTTCCAACAACACAAGAGAAGACTCTACACATGGATATCACCAGATGGTCAACACCAAAATCAGATTGATTATGTTCTTTGCAGTCAAAGATGGAGAAGCTCTATAAAGTCAACAACAACAACAACAAAAAGACGAGGAGCTGACTGTGGCTCAGATCATGAGCTCCTTATTATCAAATTCAGACTGAAATTGAAGAAAGTAGGGAAAACCACTAGACCATTCAGGTATGACCTAAATCAAATCCCTTATGATTATACAGTGGAAGTGAGAAATAGATTTAAGGGCCTAGATCTGATAGATAGAGTGCCTGATGAACTATGGACTGAGGTTCGTGACATTGTACAGAGGACAGGGATCGAGACCATCCCCATGGAAAAGAAGTGCAAAAAAGAAAAATGGCTACAAATAGCTGTGAAAAGAAGAGAAGCAAAAAGCAAAGAAGAAAAGGAAAGATATAAGCATCGGAATGCAGAGTTCCAAAGAATAGCAAGAAGAGATAAGAAAGCCTTCCTCAGCAATCAATGCAAAGAAATAGAGGAAAACAACAGAATGGGAAAGACTAGAGATCTCTTCAAGAAAATTAGAGAAACCAAGGGAACAGTTCATGCAGAGATGGGCTTGAGAAAGGATAGAAATGGTATGGACCTAACAGAAGCAGATGATATTAAGATGAGGTGGCAAGAATACACAGAAGAACTGTACACAAAAGATCTTCACGACCCAGATAATCACGATGGTGTGATCACTCACCTGGAGCCTGACATCCTGGAATGTGAAGTCAAGTGGGCCTTAGAAAGCATCACTACGAACAAAGCTAGTGAAGGTGATGGAATTCCAGTGGAGCTATTTCAAATCCTGAAAGATGATGCTGTGAAAGTGCTGCACTCAATATGCCAGCAAATTTGGAAAACTCAGCAGTGGCCACAGTACTGGAAGAGGTCAGTTTTCATTCCAATCCCAAAGAAAGGCAATGCCAAAGAATGCTCAAACTACCACACAATTGCACTCATCTCACACGCTAGCAAAGTAATGCTCAAAATTCTCCAAGCCAGGCTTCAGCAATATGTGAACCATGAACTTCCTGATGTTCACGCTGGTTTTAGAAAAGGCAGAGGAACCAGAGATCAAATTGCCAACATCCTCTGGATCATGGAAAAAGCAAGAGAGTTCCAGAAAAACATCTATTTCTGCTATTTTAAAAAAAATTTTTTTTTAAATTTTATTTTATTTTTAAACTTTACATAATTGTATTAGTTTTGCCAAATATCAAAATGAATCCATCACAGGTATACATGTATTGATTATGCCAAAGCCTTTGACTGTGTGGATCACAATAAACTATGGAAAATTCTGAAAGAGATGGGAATACCAGACCACCTGACCTGCCTCTTGAGAAACTTGCATGCAGGTCAGGAAGCAACAGTTAGAACTGGACATGGAACAAGAGACTGGTTCCAAATAGGAAAAGGAGTACGTCAAGTCTGTATCTTGTCACCCTGCTTATTTAACTTCTATGCAGAGTACATCATGAGAAACACTGAACTGGAAGAAACACAAGCTGAAATCAAGATTGCCAGGAGAAATATCAATAACTCAGATATATAGATGACACCACTCTTATGGAAGAAAGTGTAGAGGAACTAAAAAGCCTCTTGATGAAAGTGAAAGTGGAGAGTGAAAAAGTTGGCTTAAAGCTCAACATTCAGAAAACTAAGATCATGGCATCTGGTCCGATCACTTCATGGCAAATAGATGGGGAAACAGTGGAAACAGTGTCAGACTTTATTTTGGGGGGCTGCAAAATCACTGTAGATGGTGACTGCTGCCGTGAAATTAAAAGACGCTTACTCCTTGGAAGGAAAGTTATGACCAACCTAGATAGCATATTCAAAAGCAGAGATGTTACTTTGCCAACTAAAGGTGTGTCTAGTCAAGGCTATGGTTTTTCCAGTGGTCATGTATGGATGTGAGAGTTGGACTGTGAAGAAGGCTGAGCGCTGAAGAATTGATGCTTTTGAATTGTGGTGTTAGAGAAGACTCTTGAGAGTCCCTTGGACTGCAAGGAGATCCAACAAGTCCATTCTGAATGAGATCAGTCCTGGGATTTCTTTGGAAGAATGATGCTAAAGCTGAAACTCCAGTATTTTGGCCACCTCATGTGAAGAGTTGACTCGTTGGAAAAAACTCTGATGCTGGGAGGGATTGGGGTCAGGAGGAGAAGGGGAGAACAGAGGATGAGATGTCTGGAGGGCATCACTGACTCTATGGATGTGAGTCTGGGTCAATTCCGGGAGTTGGTGATGGACAGAGAGGCCTGGCATGCTGCGATTCTTGGGGTCGCAAAGAGTCGGACATGACTGAGCAACTGAACTGAACTGACCTGAATGGGGCTGGATGCCATGATCTTAGTTTTTCTAATATTTTATCTGAAGCCAGCTCTTTTACTCTTCTCCTTCACCCTCATCAATAGTCTCTTTAGTTCCTCTTCACTTTCTGTCATTAGGGTGGTATGATTTGCATATCTTAGGCTGTTGATATTTCTCTTGGCTATCTTGATTCTGGCTTGTAACTCATCCAGCCTGGCATTGATATGCTCAGCCTAAAGGTTACACAATGATAGCAGACAGCACTGTCATACTCCTTTCTTGATCTTGAACCAATCAGTTGTTCTGTACAGGGTTCTAGCTGTTGCTTCCTGACCTGCACAGGATTCTCAGGAGACAGGTACAATGGTCTGGTATTTGCATCTCTCTAAGAGCTTTCTAAAGTTTGTCATGATGTACAGAGTCAAAGACGTTAGTGTGTCAATGGAACAGGGATAGATGTTTTTTTCTGAAATTTCCTTGTTCTCTACAATCCAGGGAATGTTGGTAATTTGATCTCTAGTTCCTCTTCCTTTTCTAAATCCAGCTTGGGTATCTGGAAGTCCTTGGTTCTCATAATACTGAAGCCTACCATCCAAGATTTTAAGTATGACCTTATTAGCATGGGAGATGAGTGCAACTATCCAATGGTTAACACATTCTTTGGTACTACCCTTCTTGGTTATTGGGATTAGGATTGAACTTTTTCAGTCCTGTGGCCACTGCTGGGTCTTCTAGATTAGCTGACATAATGAATGCAAAACCTTGATGGCATCCTCCTTCAGGGATTTGAATAGTTCTGTTGGAATTTCATTGCATCCACTAGCTTTATTAACAGCAGCGTGTCTCAAGGCCCACTTGACTTTGCACTCCAGAATGTCTGGCTCTGGGTGACTAACCACAGTATCATAGTAATCCGGTTCATTAAGATCTTTTTAATACAGTACTTCCATGTATTCTTTCCGTCTCTTTTTGATCTCTTCAGCATCTACTAGGTCTCTATCATTTTTATCCTTTATTGTGCCCGTCTTACAGCAGAATACTCTCTTGATGTTTCCAGTTTTCTTGAAGAGATCTCTAGTCTTTGTTGTTTTCTTCTATTATTAAACACTATTCATTGAAGAAGGCCTTCTTGTCCCTTCTAGCTATTCTTTGAAACTCTGCATATAATTGGATATGCCTTTCCCTCTCTCCCTTTCTACTCTCTTCTCTCTTTTTTCTTTGGGATGTTTTTGTTCCCTACCTTCTGTACAAGATTATGGACCTCTGTCCATAGTTCTTCAGGCACACTGTTATCTAGATCTAGTCCCTTGAATCTATTTTTTATTTCTACTGCAAATTCATATGGGATTTGATTTAAGTCATAGCTGGCTGGCCTAATGGTTTTCCTGGTTTTCTTAACTTTAAGCCTGAATTGTGCTAATAAGAAGCTGATGATTAGAGCCACAGTCAGCCCCAGGTCTTGTTTTTGCTGACTGTATACAGATTCTCCATCTTCGGCTGCAAAGAATGTAATCAATTTAATTTTGGTATTTACCATTTGGTGATGTCTATGAGTAAAGCTGTCTCTTGTGTTGTTGAAAAAGAGTATTTCCTATGACTGATACACACTCTCGGCAGAATTCAATCAGCCTTTGCCCTGCTTCATTTTGTTCTCCAAGGCCAAACTTGCCTGTTACTCCAGGTATATTTTGACTTTCTACTTTTGCATTCCAATTCCTGATGATGAATAAAACATCTTTTTTAGGTGTTAGTTCTAGGAGGTCTTCTAGATCTTCACAGAACTGATCGACTTTAGCTTCTGCGGCATCAGTGGTAGGGGCATAGACTAGGATTACTCTGATGTTGAATGGCTTTCCTCGGAAATGAACCAAAATCGGGCTGTCATTTTTGAGGCTGCACCCAAGTACTGTATTTTGGACTCTTGTTGATTATGAGGGCTACTCCATTTCTTCTATGGGATTCTTGCCCCAAGTAGTAGATTATAACAGTCATCTAAATTAAATTTTCCCATTCCCATCCATTTTAGTTTGCTGATTCCAAGGATGTCGACGTTTATTCTTACCATCTCATGTTGATCTTGTCCAGTTTTCCTTGATTCATGAACCTAACATTCCAGGACTGTTATTTGCAGTATTTTGGGTTTTACTTTCATCACCAGGCGTATCAACAACTGTGCACTATATCCACTTTGGTGGATCTATATACACTAAAAGTATAGTATACATATATACACATATGTGTATATGTGTGTATATAGTATATATGTGTGTATATACTATACATATATTATACATATATGTTTTGAATATCCAAACCCCAAATTTTCATGATATGTTAATATGCAAAAATCCACATATACATGTGATGAAAACAGGGAAATTTATAGGTAGTAAGTACATGTTCTCTAGGTCTGAAAAGCACTTGAACTAGCTTGGGGGTATATTTATTTTCTATTCCAATTACGTGAGTCTGATAAGAATGTAACAAAATGTTAGCCACTTAGCTAAAGAGTTCAAAAGTTTAATCCAAGGTATGTCATTTGTGTCCCTTTTCTTGGCTTTCTATTTTGGACGTCAAATTTAAGAGAACCTTAATTTAACAATGTTAACAGCCATGTGACAAAAACACATATTTAGTAGATGAGAAAAAGCTAAGCAGAGAAAAGGATTAACAGGAGACAGAGGAGAGGGGGAGACAGAGACACATAGAGAGATTGAGAAAGGGGCTTAGTGCTGTTGAACATTACTGCCCAAGACACCCCAGAATTGCCTGTTTGTCTCTTTCTCTCCTTCAGTGTTAACAGCTAAACCAAAGGATGAAGCAAGGGTTGCTCTATTTGCTTAGTATCATTTGAGTGGGTTTCTGTCCTCTGTGTCACACACACACACAAAAGGTAGATAGATAAAAAGGTACCTAGAAAAATAGAATAAATGGAAGTAGAGTGTGAGGCTAAGATCACTGTCCAACGTTTAGAACTTTGTATATAATGGAAAGTTACATTTTTGTGATCAACTAAGAAATGCATTAATTTTAATCAACATATTCTAATAATGAATTAGAAAGTGGATTTTCAAAGTTCACATAATTCAGACTCAATATACACAAACTACATCAATCATCTCTTCATTTAACATTATCCTTGCATGTGATTAGTTCAGTTCAGTTCAGTCGCTCAGTCGTGTCCCACTCTTTGCGACCCCATGAATTGCAGAACACCAGGCCTCCCTGTCCATCACCAACTTCCAGAGTTCACCCAGACTCACGTCCATCGACTCAGTGATGCCATCCAGCCATCTCATCCTCTGTCATCCCCTTCTCCTCCTGCCCCCAATCCCTCCCAGCATCAGAGTCTTTTCCAATGAGTCAACTCTTCCCATGAGGTGACAAAAGTACTGGAGTTTCAGCTTTAGCATCATTCCTTCCAAAGAAATCCCAGGGCTGATCTCTTTCAGAATGGACTGGTTGGATCTCCTTGCAGTCCAAGGGACTCTCAAGAGTCTTCTCCAACACCACAGTTCAAAAGCATCAATTCTTCGGCACTCAGCCTTCATCACAGTCCAACTCTCACATCCATACATGACCACAGGAAAAACCATAGCCTTGACTAGATGGACCTTTGTTGGCAAAGTAATGTCTCTGCTTTTGAATATACTATCTAGGTTGGTCATAACTTTCCTTCCAAGGAGTAAGCATCTTTTAATTTCATGGCTGCAGTCACAATCTACAGTGATTTTGGAGCCCAAAAATATATTTCCCCATCTATTTCCCATGAAGTGATGGGACTGGATGCCATGATCTTCGTTTTCTGAATGTTGAGCTTTAAGCCAAATTTTTCACTCTCCTCTTTCACTTTCATCAAGAGGCTTTTTAGTTCCTCTTCACTTTCTGCCATAAGGGTGGTGTCATCTGCATATCTGAGGTTATTGATATTTCTCCCGGCAATCTTGATTCCAGCTTGTGTTTCTTCCAGCCCAGTGTTTCTCATGATGTACTTTGCATATAAGTTAAATAAGCAAGGTGACAAGATACAGTCTTGACGTACTCCTTTTCCTATTTGGAACCAGTCTCTTGTTCCATGTCCAGTTCTAACTGTTGCTTCCTGACCTGTATACAAATTTCTCAAGAGGCATATCAGGTGGTCTGGTATACCCATCTCTTTCAGAATTTTCCCCAGTTTATTGTGATCCACACAGTCAAAGGCTTTGGCATAGTCAATAAAGCAGAAATAGATGTTTTTCTGGAACTCTCTTGCTTTTTCCATGATCCAGAGGATGTTGGCAATTTGATCTCTGGTTCCTCTGCCTTTTCTAAAACCACCGTGAACATCAGGAAGTTCATGGTTCACATATTGCTGAAGCCTGGCTTGGAGAATTTTGAGCATTACTTTACTAGCGTGTGAGATGAGTGCATTTGTGTGGTAGTTTGAGCATTCTTTGGCATTGCCTTTCTTTGGGATTGGAATGAAAACTGACTTTTTCCAGTACTGTGGCCACTGCTGAGTTTTCCAAATTTGCTGGCATATTGAGTGCAGCACTTTCACAGCATCATCTTTCAGGACTTGAAATAGCTCAACTGGAATTCCATCACCTCCACTAGTTTTGTTCGTAGTGATGCTTTCTAAGGCCCACTTGACTTTACATTCTAGAATGTCTGGCTCTAGGTCAGTGATCACACCATCGTGATTATCTGGGTCATGAAGATCTTTTTTTGTGCAGTTCTTCTGTGTATTCTTGCCATCTCTTCTTAATACCTTCTGCTTCTATTAGGTCCATACCATTTCTGTCTTTTATTGAACCCATCTTTGCATGAAATGTTCCTTTGGTATCTCTGATTTTCTTGACGAGATCTCTAGTCTTTCCCATTCTGTTGTTTTCCTCTATTTCTTTGCATTGATCCCTGAGGAAGGCTTTCTTATCTCTTCTTGCTATTCTTTGGAACTCTGCATTCAGATGCCTATATCTTTCCTTTTCTCCTTTGCTTTTTGCTTCTCTTCTTTTCACAGCTATTTTTAAGGCCTCTCCAGACATCCATTTTGCTTTTTTGCGTTTCTTTTCCATGGGGATGGTCTCGATCCCTGTCTTCTGTACAATGTCACGAACCTCAGTCTGTAGTTCATCAGGCACTCTATCTATCAGATCTAGGCCCTTAAATCTATTTCTCACTTCCGCTGTATAATCATAAGGGATTTGATTTAGGTCATACCTGAGTGGTCTAGTGGTTTTCCCTACTTTCTTCAATTTCAGTCTGAATTTGGCAATAAGGATTTCATGATCTGAGCCACAGTCAGCTCCTGGTCTTGTTTTTGCTGACTGTATAGAGCTTCTCCATTTTTGGCTGCAAAGAATATAATCAATCTGATTTTGTTGCTGACCATCTGGTGATGTCCATGTATAGAGTCTTCTCTTGTGTTGTTGGAAGAGGGTGTTTGTTATGACCAGTGCATTTTCTTGGCAAAACTCTATTAGTCTTTGCCCTGCTTCATTCTGTATTCCAAGGCCAAATTTGCCTGTTAGTCCAGGTGTTTCTTGATTTCCTACTTTTGCATTCCACTCCCCTATAATGAAAAGGATATTTTTTTTGGGTGTTTGTTCTAAAAGGTCTTGTAGGTCTTCATAGAACCGTTCATTTTCAGCTTCTTCAGCATTACTGGTTGGGGCATAGATTTGGATTACTGTGATATTGAATGGTTTGCCTTGGAAATGAACAGAGATCATTCTGTCGTTTTTGAGATTTCATCCAAGTACTGCATTTTGGACTCTTTTGTTCACCATGATGGCTAATCTGCAGTTAAAACATATTCTAGGGAAGCTCTGAATTATTAAAAAAAAAAAAAAACTAAGCAAAAAATAGCATAATTTTCCTCCTGAAGGAAAAAGAAAAAAACTTCTGAGGAAGGTTTCAAAGTTAATTTAAGCAAAACAGAATGATTTAGTGTTGAGAAATGCATTTAGGGTAAAGGAAAAACATAAGCATGAATATGTATCCTTCAGAGAGTTACATTTCAGCAAGTGAAACACTCACAAATATGAAACAAATAATAATAACTTGATATAGAACCAGAGGTAATTATAAATTCTTTTATACACTCCATGGAGTGTATATTCTAGAAAGTGTGGTGTCTTATCAAGGTAACAACTCAACAGAGCAGACTGTGATATTCCTTCATAAGGGAAAAGAGCCTGTAGGCTGTGTGGGGACAGAGAGAGCGAAGAGGAGCCTGGTGACAGTTCAGTTACTCAGCTGTCAGCAAAAATTTGGCTCTGGCCACTCACTTAATAAACCTGACTCAGCAGACCTAATCCTTGAGGAATCAGGTCCATCAATCCTAAAATCAAATGTAACAGCCATTTACTACTCCTGGAGCACTCTCTTTGCTGTATCACCAACAATCACACACTTATCCAAGACTTCCCTCCAACCATATACTGCACTCACCTAGGAAGACCTTCAAGAGAACTTATACTGTAATTGAATGGTTTAATTTCACTGAAGTTTTAGTCTATCCAGTTTCACTCCAGAACCAATTTTCTTAAATAAGGTTTTATTTGGTACAAGAAAAGATAAAGGTGGTAGGGATTGAGATTAGAGGTATTTAGTTTTCATTGTTTACAAATGTTCTGATTTCCTATGTAGAAAACCTCAAAGGATCAACAAATGATTAAAGTCAATAACACAGTACAGCAAAGTTATACAATCTAAGCTTAATGTCTAAAAATGAGTTTTAATTTTACATATTAGGAACGATTAGAATATGATTCTGGCTGCTCGCTAGAGAATCTACCATTGGTAGAATGACCTTGTGAATTATTATCCAAACAGGGGAAATTATAATAGCAAAATGGAAATACTTGAAAATTAGCAAAAAACAACCAAAACAGACCCCAGAAAATCAAAAGGGATGGGCTTTCTATAGGTTTAAATGTGGAAGCCAGGAAAACAGAGTAGTACCAACATAATACAGATGGCTTGTACCAGGTCCTAGCAATGATACTGGTGAGAAGTAGTCAGTTACTAAATATATTTTGAAGATACAGTCAATAGAATTAAAAATAACATTTGTTTTTGACAAAAAAATAAAGACATTCAAAGTATGAGAAGTATCTGTTACACATGTAAAAAGCAAAGGGTTTTTATCCAAATGTTAAGAAGAGCCTTAAATAAATTTAGTGACAAAGCACAATCAAAGATAAATAATAGATATTATACAAAATAGAACAACCAAAAAAGTGCTTTTTAATTAGAATGTTTAAGATCTACTCTCTTAGCAATTTCAAAAATAGGATACAGTATTATGTTACCATGCCGTACACTGTATCTCCCATCTTATCAAATATTTATGTGAAATTCTTTATATAAAAATACAATCGACCTTTGAACAATATGGGTTTGAACTATGTGGGTCAATTTATATGCATATTTTTTTCAAAAATTAAGTACTACATGGTCTGAGTTCAGCTGAGTCTGTGGATATAGAACTATGGACATGGAGGATTCACTGTAAAATTATACTCAAATTTTGGACTTCATGGGGAATGGCACCCCTAACCCACATTGTTGGAGTGCAAACTGTATATTCAACCACATTAGTAATCAGAGGGATGTACATTAAATGTTTTCGAGACATTGGATAACAGACAGTCAGGGCTGTAACCTCTAAGAGAAATGCAACAAAAGACATCTCTAAAGCTTTTCCTTAAGATGGTCTAAGATCTTCCTGCTTTATACCCACAGGCCCCAAACACAGGAGGTGGCTGCATATAAGGTACAGTAGGCTTACTGAGCTTACAGGACAACCCAGAATTCACAGAGACTGGGATATCTAGACTTGTGCAGCAGAAAATCAAAGAGGGAGTTACCCAAAGGAAGATTTTCAGGTATCTACACAGGAGTTCTCATGAGTCTCTGATCAAATCTAAGATGCATATCCAGGTACTAAGGTATTTGAACGTCATTAAATTCAAGAGAACAAAATAAGAAAGACTGAATTCTTATCATGATAAAAGCCATGAGGAATTGGCTTGTCATCTTTTAAAAGTACTCTAGGAGACCTGTCAACTTAGAACTCTAAATATACACATGCACACTCACACACACATTACACACACACACACAAACATAGATTTTTATGTGTACTCAAAACTGAAGCAACTCAATCATTAACAGCTGAAAGAGTTACAAACTGTGGAATATCTATATAACGAAATACTGCTGCTGCTGCTGCTAAGTCACTTCAGTCGTGTCCAACTCTGTGCAACCCCATAGACGGCAGCCTACCAGGCTCCTCTGTCCCCGGGATTCTCCAGGCAAGAACACTGGAGTGGATTGCCATTTCCTTCTCCAGTGCATGAAAGTGAAAAGTGAAAGTGAAGTCGCTCAGTTGTATCCTACTCTTAGCGACCCCTTGGACTGTAGCCCACCAGGCTCCTCCATCCATGGGATTTTCCAGGCAACAGTACTGGGGTGGGGTGCCATTGCCTTCTCTGAATGAAATGCTAGTTAGCAATATAAAGGAACAGGCTACTGATAACAGTACAAATAAATCTAAAAATCACACTGAGTAAAATAAACCAAGCAAACAATAGGACCCATGTATATAGTTCTATCTATGTAAAATTCTAGAAAATATAAGCTAAAATGTGGTAATAAATAATTAAGAGATTTTTTGAAAACCACACAGGAATTGAAAAAAGCACAAGGAAACTTTGGGCGAGGTGATACATGTGTTCACTATATTGATTGTGATGATGGCTTCATGTCTCTATATGAATGTCAAAATTGGTCAAATCATACAACTTAAACATGTGCAGTTTATTACATGTTAATTACATTTAATAAAGTTACAATAAAATGAAGCCAAAAATAAACATTTTTCTCCAAAAAATGTTGAAAAAAATGGACTATCAGTAAGTCTGCGTTGAAAGAAATATTATTGAAAGTTCTTCCACAAAATGAAAAGGACACACCAGATAGACACAGGGAGCTCAACCCAGTGCTCTGTGACAACCTAGAGGGGTGAGATGGGGTGGGAGATGGGAGGGAGGTTCAAGAGGGAGGGGACATATGTATACCTGTAGCTGATTCATGTTGATATATGACAGAAACCATCAGAGAATTGTCAACAATTATCCTCCAATAAAAAATTGAAAAGAAAAATAAAAGAAACAAACAGTAGCAGAAATGGTAAATACATGATTAAATTTCTAAAAATTAAAAATAAAACAAATATGGCTGTTTAAAGTAAAAACTGTATTAATATACTGTCAGGTGTGTAACCAGTACAGAAATTAGATATATGTATGTGTGTATCAGATAATCAATTCCACTGGTTACATTTAGAGGTGCCCTAAAATGTGAAATGGGGACTATTCTCTTTACCTCAAAATCAACTAGTCATTTCTCTGGAAATTGCTGAGGAAGGACCACTTTGTGAGCAGTCAGTTGAGGGAGTAAAAGCCCATGTCCTGAAGGGGAATCCCATCAAGGTACAACAGCAACCACTATAATATTCTTATCCTTGTTATTCTTATTATTATTCTTTTGGGGATTGTAAATTCAGTTATTAAATAATTTTGGTTCATTGATGTTACATACATTATCTATTTCTAGATATAGATCAGAGAAAATCAGTGTTCACAGCTATAAAGTGTACAATCCTTACAGTGCACTAACTATGACTTGAAATATAACCAGTTAGGAGCCACTATCTATATAATTTATGACTATAAATAAGTATTCTGAAAAGTAGGTGCATAAAATATGAAACAATAGGATTTATACATTGATATAGTAGAAAGCATACAATGTGATGATATATCCTACAAAAATAAATCAGAACTTTTACTCATTGTTGAATGTCATTTTGTATGTCACTTATAATTTCATAGGTAATTTCATAAAAATCCTCACCTCCCTGGCAAACAGCAAATTTTGAAATCCTCTTTGTTTCGCAGGCCTCTTCAAAGACTCAGAGGCAAGTGTAAATGTATTTTACTGATTGATGTTTTGAAATCCTATGAAGCTTATTTAGAATAAGGTTTGCTAAGAAAGATACCTGGTTTAATTAAGGAATAGGTACTGCATACGAAAGCACTGGGAATGAAACATCGAATGTCTGTGTACTCTTGATAAGCACTTTCTTCATTTGTCAAATGAAGAAAGGAGGATCAGGCCTTATACTTTACTAATGGATTTTCTGTTAATAAATCCAAATCTTGAAGTAGAGAAAAACTGCAACATATCTCCATTTCTGTGATATCCATATCTATTTTCCTGTTACTTTATTCTTAAATTATACATTTGAAATGTATCCACACTTATTTATGCTTTATGCTTCGGGTTATGTTGTGTGATAAAAGGACATACTAGACTGGAAATAGAAGTATTTGTCCTTTCCCTTTTTAAAGCTACTAGAAGGTTTTCAGGAAAATGACTTTAAAATTGGCAGTCTTAATATGTACATAGTAGTTGTTTGAAGATCATATAACAAATCAAAAACTTGTATATAGTATTAGAGAAATTCAATATTGAGTCATTAGATAAGGTTATGCAATATGCATTATTTTAATTAATTTTTAACAGGTATATTTAAAAAGTATAAAGATTTTTAAAATATTATGAAAATAATACGCCATTATATTCTATCTTGCAACAAATAGTGTTTCTTTTCTCATTTTATTTTCCAGAAATAAGAACTTTACATACACTTACACAATCTACAGATATATATGTATATATGAAGACTTTTTTTCTTTCTTATTTGGAACTGACAAATGCAAGCAAATGACATTTCTTCTAAGGCCAGTTTAATGGTGATGAATTCCTTAAACTTTTGCTTATCTGGAAAACGCTTCATTTCTTCTTCAATTCTGAATGATAACTATCCTAGGTAGAGTATTCTGGGCTGGTAGGCTTTTTGTTTTTTGTTTTCCTTTTTTGCACTTTGAGTATATCATGCTACTCGCTTCTGTCTTGCACAATTACTTCTAATGCATTCCTCCTATTCTTTAACTTTTGACATTTTAATTATAATGTGTCTTGGAATGGGTGTCTGAATTGTTTATTTTTATGACACATATTTCAGTTCTTTTCAGTTGCTCAGTCATGTCTGACTCTTTCTAGCCCCATGGACTGCAGCAAACCAGGCCTCGTTGTGCAACACCAGCTCCCAGAACTTACTCAAACTCATGTCCATCAAGTTGGTGATGCCATCCAACCATCTCATCCTTTGTTATCCCCTTCTTGTCCTGCCTTCAATCTTTCCCAGCATCAAGATCTTTTCAAGTAAGTCAGTTCTTTGCGTCAGGTGGCCAAACTATTGGAGTTTCAGCTTTAGCGTCATTCCTTCTAATGAACACCCAGGACTGATCTCCTTTAGAATGGACTGATTAGATCTCCTTGCAGTCCAAGGAACTCTCAAGAGTCTTCTCCAACACCACAGCTCAAAAGCATCTATTTTTCAGAGCTCAGTTTTCTTTATAGTCCAACTCTCACATACATACATGACTACAGGAGAAACCATAGCCTTGACTAGACAGACCTTTGTTGGCAAAGTAATGTCTCTGCTTTTTAATACGCTGTCTAGGTTGCTCATAACTTTTCTTCCAAGGAGCAAGCATCTTTTAATTTTATGGCTGCAATCACCATCAGAAGTGATTTTGGAGCCCAAAAATAAAGTCTGTCACTGTTTTCACTGTTGCCCATCTATTTGCCATGAAGTGATGGGACTAGATGCCATGATATTAGTTTCCTGAATGTTGAGTTTTAAGCCAACTTTTTTACTCTCATCAAGAGGCTCTTTAGTTCTTCTTTGCTTTCTGCCATAATGGTGGTGTCATCTGCATATCTGAGGTTACTGATATTTCTCACAGCAATTTTAATTCCATCTGGTGCTTCATCCAGGCTGGCACTTCACATGATGTACTCTGTATATAAGTTAAATAAGCAGGGTGACAGTATACAGCCTTGATATATTCCTTTCCTGATTTGGACTCAGTCTGCTGTTCCATTTCTGGTTCTAACTGTTGCTTCTTGACCTGCATACAAGTTTCTCTGGAGGCAGGTCACATGGCCTGGTATTCCCATCTCTTGAAGAATTTTCCATAGTTTTTTGTGATCCACACAGTCAAAGACTTTGGCATAGTCAATAAAGCAGAAATAGATGCTTTCTGGAATTCTCTTGCTTTTTGATTATCCAGTGGATGTTGGCAATTTGATCTCTGCTTCCTCTGCCTTTTCTAAATCCAGCTGGAACATCTGGAATTTCACAGTTCACATACTGTTGAAGCTTGGTTTGGAGTATTTTGAGTGTTACTTTACTAGCAGGTGAGATGTGTGCAGTTGTGCAGTTGTTTAAGCATTCTTTGGCATTGCCTTTCTTTGGGATTAGAATGAAAACTGACATTTTCCAGTCCTGTGGATACTGCTGAGTTTTCCACATTTGCTGGCATGTTGAGTGCAGCACTTTCACAGTGTCATCTTTTAGGATTTGAAATAGCTCAACTGGAATTTCATAACCTCCACTAGCTTTGTTCATAGTGATGCTTCCTAAGGCCCACTTGACTTTGCATTCCAGAGTATCTGGCTCTAGGTGAGCGATCACAGCATCATGATTATCTGGGTTGTGAAGATCTTTTTATATACTTCTTCTGTGTACTTGTGCCACCTCTTCTTAATATCTTCTGCTTCTGTTAAGTCCATATTATTTCTGTCCTATATTGTGCCCATCTTTGCATGAAATATTCCCTTGGTATCTCTGATTTTCTTGAAGAGATCTCTAGTCTTTCCCATCTATTGTTTTCCTCTATTTTTTTGCATTGATCTGAGGAAGTCTTTGCATTGCACTGAGGAAGGCTTTCTTATCTCTCCTTGATATTCGTTGGGACTCTGCATTCAAATGGGTATATCTTTCTTTTTCTCCTTTGCCTCTAGCTTCTCTTCTTTTCTCAGTGTTTGTAAGGCCTCCTCAGACAACCATTTTGCCTTTTTGCATTTCTTTTTCTTGGGGATGGTCTTGATCACTGCCTCTTGTACAATGTCACGAACCTCTGTCAATAGTTCTTCATGCAGTCTGTCTATCAGATCTAATCCTTTGAATCTATTTGTCATTTCCACTGTATAATCATAAGGGATTTGATTTAGGTCATACCTGAATGATCTAGTGGTTTTCCCTACTTTCTTCAATTTCAGTCTGAATTTGGCAATGAGGAGAAACCTGTTTAGATGTAGATTAGACACATATTTAGATTTATTTTTATATTTAATAATTATTTTTTGTGCAATACATTTGTTATAAATATTTTCAAGTATATTTTGTGTTTTATTTGCCATGTAGAATTTTAACATTTTGTTGTGATATTTTCAGCCTTTCTTCCTAAACACTTTTTTGTGTCATTTAAGAAGTATTTTGAAAATTATTTTAATCATCTGGGTTCTTTCATACTAATACAAGGCTTTGTTTATGTTATATATGAATTCCATCAGGATTTAAATATATTGTGTGCTTATCTTCATACTTTGATTCTCTCAATTGACTGTGGTGTTCTAAATGGTAGAATCTTTACAAAGATCTCCCCAAATGATATTGGTGCTCTTTTATTTTTAATCTAGTTATGCTTTAGTGCTTCAGAGTTCATTGGAACAGTATTTTTCAAGGAAGAGTTTTTATGAAATTTTCTTGTTTCTTATGAAGCAAATCTTTTAATCTAAAATTTAAATTCAACATGATTATTGTACTTCAAATTTCTTTTGTTGGCCTGCTGTTTCTTCCTTATACACATTTTCATTGTGAATGAAGTTCTGGTTATCTCTTGAGTTTTTTTTTTTTTTTTCAAAACCAACTGCTGTTAAAATATTCCTATCAAGTCTTATGCTAGAAGTTAGTTGGCATCTTCCTACCTATGAAAGCATTCCCTGGGTCCACTGTTTTCACTGTTTTAACATGAGTAGATGACTAGAGTTATTCCCTTGTAGCTCAGTCAGTAAATAATCTGCCTCCAGTTCAGGAGACCTGGGTTCAATTACTGGGTCAGGAAAATCCCTTGGAGAAGGAAATGGCAACCCACTCCAGTACTCTTGTCTGGGAAATCCTATGGACAGAGGAGCCTGGGCCAGCTACAGCCCATGGGGTTGGAGGAATCGGACACAACTTAGCAACTAAAACACCACAATGACTAGAGTAGGGCTAATTTTTTTTTTTTTCCCTTTCCCTAGAAATGACCACCAGAGTCCAACAGGCAGACTATTTAAGTTTAGTTGTGCTAATTGCCTTATATGTGAACTGTGAACTTCCTGATGTTTAAGCTGGTTTTAGAAAAGGCAGAGGAACCAGAGATCAAATTGCCAACATCTGCTGGATCATCAAAAAAGCAAGAGAGTTCCAGAAAAACACCTATTTCTGCTTTATTGACTATGACAAAGCCTTTGACTGTGTGGATCACAATAAACCGTGGGAAATTCTGAAAGAGATGGGAATACCAGACCACCTGACCTGCCTCTTGAGAAATTTGTATGCAGGTCAGTAAGCAACAGTTAGAACTGTACATCAGACTGCTTCCCAATAGGAAAAAGGAGTACATCAAGGCTGTATATTGTCACCCTGCTTATTTAACTTATATGCAGAGTACATCATGAGAAACTCTGGACTGGAAGAAACACAAGCTGGAATCAAGATTGCTGGGAGAAATCTCAATAACCTCAGATATGTAGATGACACCACCCTTATGGAAGAAAGTGAAGAGGAACTAAAAAGCTTCTTGATGAAAGTGAAGGTGGAGAGTGAAAAAGTTGGCTTAAATCTCAACATTGAGAAGACGAAGATCATGGCATCTGGTCCCATCAGTTTATGGGAAACAGATGGGGAAACAGTGGAAACAGTGTCAGACTTTATTTTTTGGGCTCCAAAATCACTGTAGATGGAGATTGCAGCCATGAAATTAAAAGACACTTACTCCTTGGAAGAAAAGTTATGTCCAACCTAGATAGCATATTCAAAAGCAGAGACATTACTTTGCCAACAAAGGTCCATCTAGTCAAGGCTATGGTTTTTCCTGTGGTCATGCATGGATGTGAGAGTTGGCCTGTGAAGAAGGCTAAGCGCCAAAGAATTGATGCTTTTTTTTTTAATTTATTTTTTTATTTTATTATTTAACTTTACAATATTGTATTGGTTTTGCCATATATCAACATGAATCCACCACAAGTATACACATGTTCCCCATCCTGAACCCTCCTTCCTCCTCCCTCCCCGTACCATCCCTCTGGG